>NW_019646647.1:0-8162 GCF_002806865.2 Cucurbita pepo subsp. pepo
TCCGAATCTTATTCCCCTTGTATTTATTCCTTATCTTATCAACAAGATTTTTCTAACAAAAGTTTATGTCCATCTTCATTCTCAAGTACCAACTCCACAAAGTGCTGGACTATTAGGATCCACCATGTCTACGCAATCCCCTTCAAGTGTGTACTTAACATCAAGGAGTCTGCTGACAAAGCTTTCAACAAGGATCAACACCCCCTTTTTCAGATGCTGATACCTTAACCTTTGACTGGCTATTACCTCGTTCTACAACAACAAAGGAGGGCATTGAAAGACTACCTTAGCTTGTAATTTGAGGCTATCCATCAATCTGATGCCTTTGTTTGGTAAGATCGAGAAGATATCTCTTAGATAGAGGTTATCGCCACCACACTTCCCACTCCTTTCGGCTTCAGACCAGTGGTGCACTTATTAGATCCTTACTACGGAATGCTTTTTTTAGAAAGTTATCTACATCATCCTTGTCCCGCAGAATCATCAAATTCGGTACAAAAAGAAAGTGTGGAAATACTGTTCGTCTAAGATAATAAGTAGTAGTTCCTCATAAGGAAAGGCTAGGCACCTGGGTACCTAAAATATCCTAGATCCGTCATTCGAATCTAGAAAGAAAAAGAATATGTTAATTGGCTATGGCCCTTCTCGAAGGATAGGAAACTTTACTGCCCACACGCTTCGGGGGATTTTTTATTTTTTTTTAGGACTTGGAGACGGGAATATCTTTCTTGCTGTCCTAACAAGGAAAATAGCGTATAGAAGAAAGGTATCCCAATAGAAAAAGCGGGGATAGCAATAATAGAAGAGTGCTATAGTTAGATGTTCAGGCTTACAAGCATTGAGAATTAGAAAAAGCATTTTTCACAAGATCAGACAAGTATAGGTCTGGTGCCCAAGTTTGATTCTTTCAAACCTTCAATGTGAACCCGTTGTATACGTATACAAGAATCGGGCCCCTAAATGCAGCACAACAGTGATATTATATATGAGACCCTCAGATCGAATTACTAAGATTGCGGTTCATTTAGCTACCCGTTTTGGTGTAGCTTGGGGTCCCTCTCCCTAAGCGAACCATTCGGTAGACAAAGTTTGATCTTTCACAAAAGTAATATAGATTATCATCAATTTTGTGAAATGTAAGCCCATTCTCAAAGAGATAGGTATGATCTGTAAAATTTGAGCACTAGAAAGGAAAATGGTATATGGACTGCCTTTCCAACTAAATGATGGAGAATATGAAAGCCTAGTAAATGACATTATGAGAAATGCCTCTCCCATAATTGAATACCATTACATTCTTTCTAAAGAAACCTTCAAACTAGGAATATAATTGAAATTCTTTTTCCTTTTTAGCCAGAGAGATTGAACGCCATTTTAGACCAATCCCCTTTGGCATAAATCAACTTCGCCCTGAGATATATTCATATATGGAAGTTGATTTATTTTCTGTACAATACAAAGAATATAATCAATCACAGAAGCCTCGCTGTCAGACAGGCCTACCAGGAAAGGCTCGTCCAATTCCTTAGGGAGGTCAACCAACATAACCAGTCTGTATTAATCATTTATAGAAGATTTTTGATCACCAGATGGCTTGTGAGTTTGATCTTATGTTCGGTAATTCCACTCTCCTTTTGTACTTTCCGCAAGGGCCACCACTCCAAAAGCTTGATTCGCTGCTCTCTAACTCAGTTACGGGTCTAGAACCATTGTTGTATGGTTCAATCAATTACAATTCCTCCTATCGTGTAAAGAAAGAAAAGAGGTTCTCTATCTTTCTTTTCCTTTTCTTTCGAGACTCCGTTACTAGCATCGTAATCGTAGGAGGGATTGCCCTTGATCTTATTTGATTATAACTCCCTCACTTTCTAAGAAGCTACTTTTCTCTGATCTAGATGAACTACTCTCTCACAAAGAGCCTTCCTTCTATTCCTTCATGCGACAGGTGCACAGAGGTTGGAGCTTTAACTCAAAAGGTTTTGAAGCTTTCTTCGATTATCAGACAAATACGAGAAAAAGTGTCAGGAATGCCATAGAGGTCACAAGGTCTAAAATTCCATGACTTATAGATAGGTCAAGTGAACTGCTGGGAATTGGACCAAGGCAGGTCTGCCAGAAAGCTCAAAGCATCAGGCTCTTGTCTCGCTCAGTTTGCTCTAGGCACTCTATCTTTCCCCTATATACCTTCTTATTTGAAAAAGGGTATCAAACTCTCAATCGAATGCGACTACACCTATCCCTACTTTCTTCGGAGTTGTAGGATCGGGATGTAAAAATCCCATGTCCTTGTAAACCCCTAGTGAACCGATAGGTGGGAGCAGAGAAACCTTGGATCAGGAAGCTCTAGATAATGATAGACGAGAGTAGTCAGGAGTCGGAGCTTCGGGCTCGGGGAGCACCATGTGCTTGTTTATGAAAGATTATCCAGGCAAGCAAGGGAAGTCTAAGTGTTTATGAAAGGTGTCTGAGTGAAATAACTTACTTAAACTTAGTGCTTGTGAGACCGAGTGAAAGAAGGTTTAGGAGTTTACAAGAGAGTCAATTCAATCCTCAGCTGCTTTACCTCGTTCAATTAGGTCAGGGAATAGAGCCATAAGTTCAGGAGCGAACAGACCTACAGAAAGAAGGGAATGAAGTAATCTCCGCAGCTTTACCGAGGTTACGAGGGGAAGGAGAGAAGCAGCTTTACCTAAATTGAAAAAACTAGATTCCATGAAGGGAATGAACTCTTCATCCACGTAGCGGAAGCATTGGGAACCGTTTTGATTTTATTAAGAATTAAAACAAAGCAATAAATAGAAGAGTAAGAACTCTACCTTTGTAGAAACCCTAACTTGCAAGACTCCTCGGAGTATTCCAACCATGCAGAAGTTCTTCAACATTCCACAAGATCTTACTTACTATGACTCAAACACAAGGTCAAGACTTGTGGGAGCCTCTTGAAAGAAAATCCCAAAGGGATTGGAGAAGAAGATTTAGAATTCTCTAGAGATGTAATTTCATTCTCTAGAGAAAGTGGGAGAGATCGATGTGTTTTGGCTCAACCCGAAGGTCCTATTTATAATGACTCTTGGAGAATCTTTGCCAAATAATATATTTGCATATTTAATTTATTAGGATATAATACTTTATACAAATCATATTTAGATATTATAAGATATCCTGATATATATTTAATTAATTTGAATCTCATTCAAATTTTAAATATATTTTTATTTAATATTTAATTGTATCAAATACAATAAATATATTTTTCCTTTAATATATCCAATATATCAAATATTAATTTAAACCCTTCAAATTAATATATTTTTCTCTATTTATATTTATCATATCTAATATATTAAATATTAATTTGAACACTTCAAATTAAATATATTTTCTCTATTTATTTAATATATCTAATATATTAAATATTAATTTGACATTTAAAGTTAAATTTATTTTCTCCTTTATATTTAATATATTAAATATCTATTTGAACACTTCAAATTTTCTTTCAAATAAATTGAACCTTTTAGCATTACTATGAGCTAGCAAGGGGACCTTATGGACATACAAGATTATAAGCTCCAATTATATAAAATTAATTAATTAAATTCTTTAATTAATTAGTTTCCATTCATTAACTATAGGTCACTCCACTATAGACCTAGAGTTGCACTCTTATGCACTATAGGACAAGTTATGTCCATTGATATAACCATTACAAGTAAGTCGATCTTTCATAAGTTGTTCATAATTACANAATCTTTCATGAGTTGTTCATAATTACAGTTGGGTTAAAAGTCTCTTTTACCCCTGTAATTACATCTTTTATCTTAAGTACCACTGATTCTCTAATGAACAATTTGTTTATTATCCAATCATAAACCAAGTCTCTCTCGGGCCAATGAGAGGGTGGGGCCCCATTGTTCAAGTCTCAAAATCAGTACTTAAGAGAACAACTCATCTACTTTCCTTATGTAATTCCATCTCGTGATATTATGTTCCCAGCTCCCTATTTGGTCAAGTCCCCAAAATGGTAGGCATATTGAATCGGCTAAAAGAGTCATTCTTACCCATGTAAATGAAAGGACAAGCCCTCACCCATGTAAATTAAAGTATTAATCTTCTCAATTAATGGATTTATAAAAAGAGATTAAATATTTCTTGGTCCAGTCTTATACAAACTTATTGTATAGGATACCCCCATGTACATGTCTCCACATGAACGATTTGGATCAAATCATTTGTAACGATTATAAAGTGGGCTGTATCAATAGTGTTACCAGGATAAGGCACCCAACCTTATCCATATACTATAACTCTTTAGGTTAGTACTTGAACATGATCCTCTTGTATGTCAAGTACATACGGTTCAAGATTACATTAATAACGTTGGATTTTCATACCATGGATAACAATTAAATTACAAATAAAATAATAAAATTATTGTTAAAAAACTAAATAATTAATTACGAGGCTTTTATGGCATAAATCCCAACATTTCTAGCATGTCCGGTCAAAGTCTATCTTGTCTTTACCACGCCTTGGCTTACAATGAATTTGAGTTTTTCTCATATCCGCGGGTTCTTCAATTTGCTTTCTCCCTCAGAGGAAATAAGTAAGGTGGTATACTCTATTTATCAGCTTTCCTCGGATCAGAGCCCAACCACTACACTGCTCCTTTTATGAGTGCAAGAGAAAACTCAATCCTTTCCACGGCTCAGAATCAAACCGGTACACCGCTCTTTTTACGAGTTCAAGAGCAAACTCAGTCCTTTCCACGGCTCAGGATCAAACCGGTACAACTATCTGAAATCTTATAGAAACACACCACAACTCTTTGAAGTAAAAATTTAGATCGAGAAAACTAAGGAAATTGTGTATTGTGTTCTATGTTGTGTGTGTTGTGTTCTGGAAAAATATGAAGAGGTGATGAGTTTAAATAGTGATCAAGTTGTAAAAATAAGAATAGATACGGACCACTAAAACGTGTACTTAAAGTGTGGACCACGAAAAATAATATTTATTTATTTTTAAATTTATCGTAAAAAATTATAGACCACATGTTTTATTTAAATATATATATATATATATATATATTATTTTAAATGAATATTAAAAATATTTTAAATTCATTTTTATTATAAATATATATATTTAAATGTAATAATATAATAAAAAATGTTAATAAAAACAATTTGGTTTTAAAAGTAATTGAAAAGTTTTATAAATCTAATTGAAATCATTATAAGTGTAATTGAAATAATATTATAATTGAAGAAAACTAGTTTTCATAAATGTAATTGAAATACTAACGGAAAATTTTTATTTTAATTTAAAGCAATTGAAAATTCCACCATTTGTTACTCTACCAAAGTTATAAATGTCATACTTCGATTGGTCCATGATGTCAATTTTGCACGTTGGTCCATGATGTCAATTTTGTCACCACATCATCACGTCAGGCATCTTGTTTTAAATTTGATTGGTCCATGATGTCAATTTTGCCGCCACATCATCATGTCGGGTATCTTGTTTTGACTGAAACTTCTTCGTTTTATCTCTAATTTGAGTGAACCAAAAAAGATGTTGAAATCGTTATTCCCAACCTTACACTGTGGACAAAATACTGAGAATTGTTAATAATTGAAGGTATGTTTGTTATCATCAAAACATCAATTAATTAATTAATTAAAATTAATTAATTTGAGACTAAGGGCCAAAAAGCCAGCAACACTGAGTAAGAATTGTTGGAACGAGGAGAAGGCCGAGAAGGCCCCACACTAAGTAAGCATTGCTAGAACAAGGAGAAGGCCGAGAAGGCCCCACACTGAGTAAGAATTTCTAGAACAAGGAGAAGGAGGAGAAGACCGAGAAGGCCCCTGTGGGAAGAGTGGTCACCGCCGAGAAGAAGAGAGGTCACCTGAGGAAGGCCCCTGTGGGAGAATTGAGAAGGCCGAGAAGGCCCCTGTGGGAAGAGAGAGAGGTCACCTGAGTAAGAATTGTTGGAACTATGAGAAGGCCTAGCTGAGTAAGAATTGTTGGAACAATGAGAAGGCCGAGCTGAGTAAGAATTGCTGGAACAAGGAGAAGGCCGAGAAGGCCCATGTGGCTTAATCCGAGAAGAACGAGCCAACTCTTTTCATGGTGAGCGCATCGTCTTATCCGACGTCCCCAATTCCAATTTCAAATCTGCAAGAGCACCGACGATGAGTCCTCAACACAGGGGAAACAACAACGAGAAGGGCAACATAGGGTTCTCGACACAAGAGCATCAACAACGGCTGCTAATGCAAGTTTGACGCACGGCAAACCGCCTTTACATCTTGGAGATGGAACAACCGGTCAGCCTCTCGGTTAGGACCGAGTATCTTAGAGGTGGCATGCAAGGTATGGGCACCTAAACTTTTCTGCTCTAGAAAAACTACACAAGGAGGAGATGGTGCACGGTTTGCTGGCAATCAAATGCGTGAACAAGCTGTGCGATGGGTGCCTCATTGGCAAACAGAGGTGCACCCCCTTTCCGTCTTGGACATCCTACCGCGCCGGTGAGCCGTTGGAGCTTGTGCACAGCGATATTTGCGGGCCCATCAAGCCGGCGACCCCAGGCGGTAAGACCCTCTTCCTCCTGCTAGTCGATGACAAAAGTCGCTTCATGTGGCTGATCCTACTGCAAGCGAAAAGTGAGGCAGGAGAGGCGATTAAGCGCATTCAGGCGCGAGCGGAGGCTGAATGTGGGAAGAAGATGCGAATGCTGCACACGGATCGAGGCAGAGAATTCTCCTCAGCGAGCTTTGGGAAGTACTGGGACGAGCTCAGCATGCAGCGGCAACTAACGGCGCCCTACTCCTCCCAGCAGAACGGGGTGGTGGAAGGCCAATATAAGACCATCGTTGGGACAACAAGGTCTTTGCTGATGACAGCTGAGATGCCCAAAGATTCTAGGGAGGGACAGTAATGATGACCGTTTATCTCCTCAATCGGTTGCCAATGCGAAGCCTTGATGGGAAGATGCCACATGAGGCCTGGTACAACAAAAAGCCAGTGGTACATCATTTTCGAGTGTTCGGCTGCGTTGCATACATGAAGGTAGCACGTCCCCACGTCGCCAAGCTCGATCCCAAAGGGCTGAAGGTCGTCTTCATCGGCTATGAACTCGGGAGCAAGGCATACAGACTCTATGATCCTGAAGGGGGCCAACTCACATGTCTCGCGATGTCATCTACGACGAAAGCACCTTCTGGCAGTGGAACGACGTGATCGAGGCAGACTAGAACCAAAATCAATTCACGGTGGAGTACCTTGTCACCGAGCTAAGAGAAGGAGGAGCGCAGCATTGGAAACCGTCACCGCCGCCAGCAACTGCAACCCTTTAACCAGTGGAGTTTGCAACACCACGGACTGCGGATTTGACGTTAGATGCCGATCACGATGATGGTCTGGTGGCCAGGTACCGGAGGATGGAAGACCTGGACTGGCGGTGTGCGAGCTCAAAGAAGTGGCCAAACTGCATGCCATGAGCGCAGATGAACTGAACACCTTCGTCGAAGCAAAAAGGAACTCGTGCTGGCTGAAGGCAATGCAAGAGGAGATGACATCCATCACTAAGAACCAAACGTGGAGTTTGGAGGACATGCCACCGGGACACTGAGCCATAGGGCTCAAATGGGTCTTCAAACTGAAGCGTAATGAAGAGGGAGAAGTTGTGAAACACAAGGCTGGTCTAGTGGCGAAGGGCTACATCCAGAAGCAAGGAGTGGATTTCGAGAAGGTATTCACGCTGGTGGCAAGACTGGAATCTGTCCGCCTTGTTAGGCTATGGAGCCTGATACTTATTTATAGCTTGGTCAACGGTTATATTCGGTAAAGCTATATTTAGTAAAGCTATATATAGTAAAGCTATATATGGTAAGTTATATCCGATAAAGCTATATATGGTAAATAGCTATATATAGTAGATGGCTAAATCTGGTAAAGCTATATATAGTAAACTATACTATATATATATCTGGTCCGGTAGAGCTTTGAAAATGTACTTTTCTATTCTCTGTACTCTCTCTTGTTGTACATACCTGAAGTCATCAATACAAAATTCTTTTAGCCAGAGTTCTCCTTGCAACTTTTCTCTATTCTTTTCTTTGTGTTCATCTAGATCGAGCGTGTGCGTTGTTGTG
>NW_019646647.1:9459-33505 GCF_002806865.2 Cucurbita pepo subsp. pepo
GTAGAGCTTTGAAAATGTACTTTTCTATTCTCTGTACTCTCTCTTGTTGTACATACCTGAAGTCATCAATACAAAATCCTTTTAGCCAGAGTTCTCCTTGCAACTTTCTCTATCCCATTCTTTGTGTTCATCTAGATCGAGCGTGTGCGTTGTTGTGCGATCCTAACAACTGGTATCAGAGCTAACGACTAATATCGATCCTAACACGCCTATTGTTGGAAATCGCGGCACATCATTCCTGGGAGGTCCACCACATGGACGTGAAATTCACATTCCTAAACGAAGAGCTGAGAAGACTGTATATGTCCGACAACCACTGGGCTTCTTGGGCAACGACAACCCTGAAAAGGTATTGCGCCTGCACAAGGCACTCTATGGGCTTCGACAAGCACCACGAGCCTGGAACGCGAAGCTCGACAGTACCCTACTGTCACTGAAGTTCATGCGCTGTGCCTCTAAGCATGGCATGTACACGCACGGCCACGACGAGTAGCGACTGATTGTGTGAGTGTACGTCGATGACCTCATAATCACTGGAGGCGACATGGAAATCTACGGAAGATTCAAGAGGGATATGTCAAAGAACTTCAAGATGAGCGATCTCGGCCTACTCAACTACTACCTCGGCATCGAAGTGTAACAGAGTACTACCAGCATAACCATCTGCCAAATTGCGTACGCAAAAAAGCTGCTGGACTCAACTAGGCTTGCGGACAGTAACCCTACAAGAACGCCAATGGAGGCCCGACTCTAGCTAAGGAAGGTCGGCACTATGATGGCAGTCGACGCCACCCATTACCGCAACATTGTTGGGAGCCTGCGCTATCTGGTAAACACACGCCCTGACCTTGCTTATTTCGATGGATATGTGAGTAGATTCATGGAAGCACCTAGGGAGGAGTATCTTTTGGCTGTCAAGCGCATCCTGCGCTATGTGGCTAGAACCAAAGGCTGGGGTGTGAGATACTGTACAGGGAGAGGAAAGTGTTAGGATCGATATCAGTCGTTAGCTCTGATACCAATTGTTAGGATCGCACAATAACGCACACGCTCGATCTAGATGAACACAAAGAATGGGATAGAGAAAGTTGCAAGGAGAACTCTGGTGGCTAAAAGGATTTTGTATTGATAACTTCAGGTATGTACAACAAGAGAGAGTACAAAGAATAGAAAAGTACATTTCAAAGCTTTACTGGACGGGATATATATATGATTCAGTCTACTAAATATAGCTTTACCAGATTTAACCATCTACTATATATAGCTATGTACCATATATAGCTTTACCGGATATAGCTTTACCATATATGACTTTACCAAATATAGCTTTACCGGATATAGCCGTTGACCAAGCTATAAATACAGGGAGCAGACTCCATAACTCAACAATTCTGCCACTTGGAGACTGATCCTACACCATACCAATTAGGGCTTTGCATAGCTTTAATTTTCCAACATCAACACATTTTGTCAACATGTCTGCTGGATTCTTTGCACCCTCTATCTTCTCCAAACACATATCGCCTTCTTCCACTAACCTGCGAGTGAAATGGTACCGTCTTCTAATGTGTTTTGTTCTTGAATGATAGACTGGGTTTTTCACCAACTGTATGGCACTCTGACTATCTGTATAAAGGATCTTCTTGCACTGCTTCCGGCCTAATTCTTCTAGATAGTCTGTCATCCATATCATCTCCTTTCCAGCTTCAGCTATGGCCACGTACTCAGCTTCAGTAGATGAAAGAGCAACGCATTTCTGAAGCTTAGACATCCAACTCACTGCTGTTCCATCTATAGTGTAGATATACCCAGATGTGCTCTTGCTGGAGTCTACATCTCCACTCAGATCAGCATCCACAAAACCTTGCAGAACTACTTTGCCATTGCCATAACAAAGTGTAGTATTGGATGTACCTCTCAGATATCTTAGAAGCCACTTCACAGCTTCCCAATGTTCCTTCCCTGGATTTGCCATGTACTTGCTAACAACTCCCACTGCATGTGTTATGTCAGGTCTAGTGCAGACCATAGCATACATCAAACTCCCAACTGCAGAAGCGTACGGAACTGATGCCATGTGCTCACGTTCCTCAACTGTCTTGGGAGATTGCCCCTTTGACAATTTAATATGATTTGCCAAGGGGGTAGTCCTGGGTTTAGCGTTATTCATCTTGAATTTGGACAACACCTTCTCAATGTACTGCTCTTGGGATAGATTTAATGTGCCAGCAGATCTATCTCGAGAAATCCTCATCCCAAGGATCTGCTTCGCTGCACCTAAATCTTTCATCTCAAATACTGAAGACAAGCTTGCCTTCAGGTGGTTTATCTCCCTCATACTTGATCCAGCAATTAGTATATCATCCACATACAGGAGTAGAAACACATAAGAATCAGTGTATTTCTTGAGGTAGCAACACTGATCCTTTTCACTTCTGTGGAAACCACTCTTGCTCATGAAGAAGTCAAACTTCTTGTACTATTGTCTCGGTGCTTGTTTCAGTCCATACAAGCTCTTATTGAGCTTACACACCATGTGCTCCTTGCCTGGAGCTGCAAATCCTTCGGGTTGTTGCATATAGATCTCCTCATCTAGATCTCCATGTAAAAATGCCGTTTTTACATCCATTTGCTCAAGCTGCAAATTTGCATTGTACCTTGTTAACCAACATTCGTTAACTACTAGGACACTCCACTATAGCCCAGTAGTTGCACTCCCCTCACTATAGATATATTTCTGTCCATTTGATATAACCATGATTAGTAAGTCGATCCTTCACAGGTTGTTCGTAACTAGAGCTAGGTCAATTTACCGTTTTACCCCTAAAGTTACNTTATACCACCAAACCGAATCCCTCTCGAGCCAATGAGCGGTTCAAGTTATTTTTAATTATTAATGTAATAATTTAGTTAATTGCTTGCTTTAAAATGCCAAAACCAATCCACTTTAGCGTGTTTAATTAATTATGCATTGTGAATGTATGTTTTAATTAAATAGAAAATGTATATGCATAAAGTATGCCATATAGATTTAAAATCTAACCATCCGCTAAGCATGCTTCATGCATTACAAGTATGTTATAAGTGTTATAATGTATAGCATGCATGTTATAGGGTTCCATGAGTGATAGATATAAGTTGTTATATTATTGCATGGAATGGATGATTATATAATAGTTATATAAAGTATGTTAGATGCATGTTATAGGTTATTTTCAACGTCATAAAATAAGATAGACGTTAAAATCTATAATAAAGATAAATGCATGCTAAAGTGCGATATAAGGATTTATAGGTCCATTAATAGGATTTATAGGTCCATTATGATAAATTAGGTCGATATCTTGTAAAAGTGCGATCAATTTTAATAGTTAAAGTAGGTCGATATCTTGTAAAATTGCGGTTACAAGAAAGCTCACCTGGCATGATCTTGTCTAAGGCTGGAGGTACTTAAGTTGACAGTTTATAGAACACCTGCTACCTAGAGATCGGGCCAATACTTGAGCTTAGTTAGCCCAGTTTTATGAGCATGCATGAATGATATAAGGATTTTTTTTATAAATAAATAAATAAATAAATAAATAAAACTGGAAAAATCACCTCGACTTAACTTATATTTAATTAGCCAGAATATATCTAAATAATGAGTATACCCAACTATCTAAAATACTTAGTGGGAGGAAAAAGGTATATGAGATACATCGTTTTCTTTTTACGCTCTTTGAAAAATTCACACCATGAGATTCATGTTCGGCCTCGTGTGGTCTCCACCACTAGATTGCACCGTGAGATTCCCATGTTCCACCTGCATATTGCCCTAGAGCAACTACCCATTCGGAGGGTCGTAACATGGGAGTCGAAACAACGCAAACTCCAAAAAATTGATAAGTTTTCTTAGGTCCATTCCCAACATTGGCTTATTCATTTGATAGCATTGTTGCGGCCGATCTCTAAGGTCTGAAAATGGCGGGTCACACTTACGAAAAATTACTAAGAGTTAGTATATTCTTGACCAAAGTGGCGATAACTAAAACACTATAGGAATAAGAGTTATTCTGGGATTAGTGTTTAAGTCAAGAATATCTTGGTTTAGTGAAGGAGTGATTGACTGCCCCTCGGTAGCAGTTGTTCCAACTCACTAAAGTATCATTGCAAATTAATAATTTTTGGGTACATTATTACATTTGCTAAACCTGATTGGATTAAAAAGGATTAAGTTTTCACTAATAGAATTTGTTTTAAATCTCAGCATGTCATGTTCAATAGTAAAATTACTTGCTTATGAGAAATTAAACGGCGACAATTATTCAACAAGAAAATCAAACCTAAACACAATATTTGTAAATGATGATTTAAGGTTTGTTTTAACTGAGGAATGTCCCCTAAACCCTAGTTCAAATGCAAACCGAACAGTTTGGGATGCATATGACAAAAAGGGTACGGGGAAAGATAAGATTCCTACTAACCGAAAACGCAAGATTCAAAATGCAGATAATGGAAAATGTTTCCATTGCAATGAAAACGGGCACGGGAAAAGTCACTACCCAAAATACCATGTAGAGAAGAAAGCCAAAAAGGCACAACAAGGTAAATATAATTTACTAGTTGTAGAAATATATTTAGTAGAGTATGATCACTCAACTTGGATACTGGATTTAGGGGCCACTAATCATATTTGTTCTTTTTTTCAAGAAACTTGTTCCTGAAGAATGCTTGCGGAAGGCGAGATAACACTCAGGGTTGGAACAGGAGAAGTTGTCTCAGCAAGATCAGTAGGAAATTTAAAGTTGTTTTTCGGAGATAGATTCATTATATTAGATAATGTACTTTTTGTTCCTGGAATTAAAAGAAATATAATATCTATCTCTTGTTTATTACAACAATTGTATAAAGTATCTTTTGAAATCAATGAAGTGTTCATTTTCCAAAGAGGTATTCATATTTGTTCTGCGAAACTAGAAAACAACTTATATATGTTAAAACCGAGCGAAACAAAAGCTATTTTAAATATCGAGATGTTTAAAACAGTTGAAACTCAAAATAAACGACAAAAGATTTCTCTTAATACCTATCTTTGGCACTTAAGACTAGGCCACATTAATCTCAATAGGATTGGGAGATTGGTTAAAAGCGGACTTCTAAATGAGTTAGAAGACAACTCTTTACCTCCATGTGAGTCCTGTCTTGAGGGTAAATGTGGAAGGGTCGTCAAGCTAGTTTACAACACTTCAGAATTTAAGGATGTCCAGCACATGTGTTGAATACAAATCCAAAGAAATTGGAACCTCGTTCTAAAGTATGCCTATTTGTAGGTTATCCCAGAGAGGCTAGAGGTGGTTACTTCTACATTCCGGAGGAAAATAAAGTATTTGTATCGACAAATGCTATTTTTTTAGAAGAAAATCATATGAGAAATCATAAACCTTGTAGCAAAATAGTGTTTCAATGAATTAAATGAAGCTACTAATACATCAACAAGAGTTGTTGATAGTTCCATTCCTTCTGATAGTCGGATACATCCATACCAATAATTGGGAACGCCTCGTCGTAGTGGGAGGGTTATAAAACAACCTAACCGTTACATGGGCTTGACTGAAGCTAATATGGAAATCAACCCAAGGGAAAGTATGGAACGGATTACCTTGATGATCAAGATCAAGAGTAAAGAAAACTTGTTTCTAAACTCGTGATTCGAATCACTCCACAAGAGGTTTGATCAATACCACTTGAATGACTCTACATGCAAGTTCTAAACACAAGAATTTGCAAAGAAAGTTTAGCTCTCAACAAAGCTAAAATAGAAATTCTATTCTTAATTCCAAAATCTGATGTCTAATCAAAGAAAAAGAAGGCTTTATATAGCCTTTACAATCTTAACCTATGTGATACATAACTCCAAAATTAAATGGGCTAGTAAATGAGAAATACCCATAACCTCCATATTAAAATGGCTGTTAAGGGTGGAATATAATAACCTATGTGGGTTACAATATAACCTTAACTCCTATATTTAAAACTAGCTTAAATATGAAAACAAATAGTTAAACTATAATTAAATAATGCAAATAATAAAATGGGCTTATTAGTCATCCTTGGACTATTGAGATATTCAGCGGAGTTCATTAAATGCAACTTAAAGTGCATTTAATTCATCTCTGTCTTGAAGCTCAACTTTGCATAACATATAAGGGAGGTCTCCAACGTCTTCTAGAATTTCCTTTGATGAGCTCACCATAGCTTGAATATAACTGTATAAGGTTTGTTGTAGCTTCTTGGCTCTCGTCCTTGTAATTGGACCTTGAGGTATGGAAATTCCTTGGTCGTGGTTCATATAAAGCTCAAGTTGTCATAACTGATGATAACATCTAGGATCCATTGTCTTTTAAAGGGGCAATTGATGATGTTGACAAGGATGAATCGATCAAAGCCATGAACCTCGAAATAGAGTCAATGCACTCAAATTTAGTATGGAAACTTGTAGACCCTCCTGATGGGGTAAGACCTATAGGTTGTAAATGGATTTACAAGAGAAAGCGAGGAGTAGATAGAAAGGTACATACCTTTAAATCGAGACTTGTGGCAAAAGGATTCAACCAAAGAGAGGGACTGGACTATGAGGACACTTTCTCTCCTGTTGCCATGTTATAGTCTATTTGCATTCTCTTATCCATTGCCACATATTTTGACTATGAGGTATGACAAATGGATGTAAAGACTGCTTTTCTAAATGGCAATCTTGAAGAGAACATCTACATGAATCAACCAGAGGGGTTTATAAGCCAAGGTCAAGCAAAAGATTTGCAAGCTTAAAAGATCCGTTTATGGACTTAAACAAGCATCAAGATCCAGGAACATTAGATTTGACAGTATGGTTTAATCATATGGTTTTGAGAAAAATGTTGATGAACCTTGTGTATACAAGAAAATCTATAGAAAAGTAGTAGCTTTTCTGTCTGATATGTAGATGATATTTTACTCCTTGGAAATGATGTAGGCTATCTTACTGGTATAAAACATTGGCTAGCTAATCAATTCCAAATGAAAGATTTGGGAGAAGCACAGTTTATTATGTCCAAATTATAAGGGATCGTAAGAACAAAACGCTAGCCTTGTCTCAAGCATCTTATATCGACAAGATTCTTGTCAAGTATTCAATGCAAAATTCCAAAAAGGGTAATCTACCTTTTAGGCATGGAATTATATTGTCAAAGGAACAATGTCCCAAGACACCTCAAGAAGTTGAGGATATGAAAAAGATTCTCTATGCCTCAGCGGTAGGCAGTCTAATGTATGCAATGTTGTGTACAAGACCTAATATATGTTATGCAGTAGGGATTGTCAGTAGATATCAGTCTAACCCAGGATATGATCACTAGATTTCAGTTAAAACGATCCTCAAGTATCTGCAAAAAAACAAGGAATTATATGCTTGTGTATGGAGCTAAGGATTTGATCCTTACCGGATACACTGACTCTGATTTTTAAACTCATAAGGATTCAAGAAAATCTACATCAGAATCAAGCAAGGATGTGTCGCAGACTCTACCATGGAAGCTGAGTATGTGACTACTTAGGAAACAGCAAAGGAAGTTGTGTGGCTTAAAAAGTTCTTAAATAACTTGGAAGTAGTTCCAAATATGGATAAACCCATCACACTTTATTGTGATAATAGTGGTGCTGTGGCAAATTCCAAAGAACCTAGAAGTTACAAAAGAGGGAAGCATATAGAGAGAAAATATCACCTCATTAGAGAGATTGTGCATAAAGAAGATGCGACTGTCACAAAGATAGCCTCTGCAGACAACTGTGCTTATCCATTTACAAATGCTCTCTAGGCTAAAGTGTTTGAGGGTCATCTAGAGAGTCTAGGACTACGAGATATGTCTCACCTACCATAGGGCAAGTGGGAGAAAATGTTGGTTACATGTAATGCCCTAGATCACATATTGTATATCCTACTAGTTTTAGTGAAAGTGGGAGATTGTTGGGATTTGTGGTCTAAAGCTCGTAGTTTTTTATAATTGAACATTGTCTCATTCATTAATTAAGTAATTTGTTATTGTGTGAAACATTGTCCAATAATCATATAAGATCCAAGGTTATTATGATAAACTTGAACAACATGTAGTTGACATATAGGAGGATCATGTTCAAGTAATAACTAAAAAGGTCTATAGTATATGGATAAGGTTGGGTGCCTTATCTTGGTAACACTATTGATACGGTCCGCTTTGTAAATGTTACAAATAATTTGATCCAAATCATTCATGTAGAGACATGTGAGTGGATGTAAGGACCGGCTGACGCGATGGCTTTAAAAGGCGGGTAAATTTTTTTATCTCGATAAAACCATTAAAATTTAAAACATAATTTACATTATACCACAATAGCGTGTGCACATTAGTAATTTAAAATACAACATAATAGTTAAAAGACAAAATAAGAAACAGACGCAAAATATTTTAAAATAAAAGGGTTGAGACGACGGGTGAGGTTAGTCTATGGCACCTACTACAAAGTCTGCTCCCGACCTCGACCAGCTCCTTATCACCTGGAAAAAAAATGGAGAATAAGGAATGAGTACAAGACTCAGTAAGTAGCCTACTTGTAGGCTCTTAATCGTGTCCTTGATATGCTAGGGTACCAAATTCTTTGTTCTTGATTGTTCTTGATCTTGTTCTTGTTGTAAGTACTTAGACCCCTCTAATTCTTGTTCTTGACTTTGGGTTCTTATCTTGATCTTTCTTGAGGTCCTTGGTCCTTGAATTCTGATAAGATAAGGAATCAATACAAGGGGAATAAGATTCGGATTACCTTGTTGATCTAATATCTCAAGGCAAGAACATTGTTTGAGATTCGAACCACTCCACAAGCAAGATCGATCATGTCTAGCTTGAATGATTCTTGTTGATCAAATATCTCAACGCAAGAACACTTGATTGAGATTCGAATCACTCCACAAACAAGATTGATCATGTCGAGCTTGAATGATTCTACATGCAACCTAAACTACATAGAATTGCAAAGAAACTTAGTCATTGGCTAAAGAAAAGCACAAATGCTTCTTTTACTATATTTTCCAAGTCTGCTTACAAATACAACATACATAGCTTTATATAGCCTCAAAATGAAACTATTAAAGGCATTCTAAAAGTTGTAACATTCATACTTAATGACCATAATTAGCCATTATGTAAATGTAATCTAAAGTAAATAAAAAGTCTTAAAATACAATAACTCTAAATTATTCTAAATTGTAACCCACCCAAAATTTACAACAATCAAACTTCATTCTTCTTCAATGTAGCATGAATTGAAACATCTTTTGATAATTTTGACAACCTTTTCTTCACATCTTCATTGAAGTATATTGTATGATTGATGTCTCTTGGTTCATATCAAAAGGTCTTCCACCATACAAGTGTTGGAGAAGACCTAATGCCAAATGCTCCAAATGGAATCAACTTGGACATGAAGTTGTGATCTGCAAAATGAAAGGACATGCGAAAGAAGTAGATGCACAGGTAATTGATCAAGAAGAAGAAGATCAATTGTCTATGGTCACTTGTTTCTCAGGCAAAGAATCAAGCGAGAGCTGGTTGATTGACAGTGGGTGGACAAACCATATGACATATAACAAGGAGCTTTTTGAGGAATTATGAGACACTGAAGTCAAGAGAGTGAGGATTGACAATGGTGAACACTTGGAAGTCAAAGGAAAAGGCACAGTAGCTATAACAAGTTATGAAGGTACAAAATTTATAACCGATGTTTTATTTGTACCTAAAATTTATCAAAAATCTCTTGAGTGTTGGTCAGTTACTTGATAAAGACTATAAAGTGTTGTTTGAGAATAAGCAGTGCTTGATAAAAAATGCTAGTGGCAAAGACTTGTTCAATGCAAAATGAAAGAAAAAAGCTTTGCTCTAAATCTGATGGAGAAAGAGCATATGACTTTTTTTATCAAGAGCTAGTGCCACTGAGATTTGGCACAAAAGACTTGGGCACTTTCATCATCGAGGTTTGCTCTAGATTCAGTCAAAGAAGCTGGTAGAAGGACTCGCTGACATTGATGATGACATGTCTCCTTGTCATGCTTGTAATTTTAGGAAGCAACATAGACTCTAACCCTTTCCTAAACAGCATGGAGAGCCTCGAAAAAACTGCAGCTGGTTCATATTAATCTTTGTGGTCCTCAGCGAACACCATCATTAAATGGTAATCTTTATTATATTATTTTTATTGATGATCTAACAAGAATGGGTTGGATCTTCTTGCTGAAGCAAAAGTCAGAAGTTGTGGGTGTATTTCGGAAATTCAAAACCAGAGTTGAGAATGAAAGTGCATGCTTGATTCAGACTATAAGATCAGATTATGACAAGGAGTACACTTCAGAAACTTTTAACAGGTTTTGTGAAGAGGCTGGAATTGAACATCAATTGACAGCACCATACACTTCTCAACAGAATGGCGTCAGTGAAAGGAGTAATAGATTCATAATGAAGATGACGAGTTGCATGCTTCATGAGAAGAATCTTCCAAAACGTTTTTGGGGAAATATAGCAAACATTGTTGTGTGCTTGCAAAATTGAATTTCAACAAAAGCTGTGAAGGACCTGACATCATTTGAAGTTTGGTATGACTACAAACCTTCTTTAAAGTTCCTTAGAGTATTTGGGTGTCTTTGCTTCACTTACATTCCACAAGTCAAGCGTGATAAGCTTGAAAAAAAGACAGAAGCTAACATCTTTGTTGGGTATAGCACTATATCCAAAGGTTATAGAGTTTTTCAACCACACACTAGTCATGTTATTGTGAGCCAAGATGTTCTTTTTGCTGGGAATGAGAAATGGAATTGGGAAGAACTGACAAAGGTGAATAAGATTTCTAATGCACCAAACAATTTAATCTTTGGTAGCATGTTACAAGAGTATGAAGATGAACAACTAGAAGAGTCTGAAGATGAACGACAAGATGCTTTGGTTGATGATGCACCTTTCAAAGGTGGAGCTTTCGGTGATTGAGAAAAACAAAACCTGGGAGTTGGTTGATCGACCTCTAAACAGAAAGATAATTGGAGTAAGATGAGTGTTCAGAAAAAAGCTTGGAGTTCAGAGCATCTAAACAAGGAGGAGTGTTAAAGATCACGTATTTATTTAGATTGCTCTCAGTTAGTATCTGATTAAATCTCCTTATAGTTAGAAGTTGATTTAGTTTTGATTTGATTTAGTTTTTGATTTGTTTACGGGTTTGTTACCAGATTTTTTGAAGATTTTTAGGTAGATTTTCTAAATATCTTTTTGTATTATCCGTATATATATAGAGTATTCTTGCNAACCACAAGGATATAGGGACTCTATATTTCATCTTCGGTGCCATTGCAGGAGTGATGGGCACATGCTTCTCAGTACTGATTCGTATGGAATTAGCACGACCCGGCGATCAAATTCTTGGTGGGAATCATCAACTTTATAATGTTTTAATAACGGCTCACGCTTTTTTAATGATCTTTTTTATGGTTATGATATGAACCAAGAGACATCATTCATACAATATCAAGTTAGACATGATCGATCTTGCTTGTAGAGTAATTCGAATTTCAAACAATGTTCTTGTCTTGAAATATTCAATCAACAAGGTAATCCGAATCTTACTCCCCTTGTAGTGATTCCTTATCATATCATTTGGTATCAGAGCTTCAGGCTCAAGATCGGATATATGTTTCCTTTGCATTTCTTCTCAATTTGATTTTTATTTATTTTTATCTTTTTAGTTTTTAATCGACCCAGAGTTCAAAATTCAATCTTTGTTCTATTTAAAATTTTGAGAGGTGACAATGAGAGCTTCATTTGTATAAACGAGTGTAAAAAGAGTGGCCTAAAAATTCCTTTAGAATATACTCGTGAGAGAGTGTTGTGAGGTCCTTTGTATTTCCATAACTTATTTTTTGCAGCAAAGTTTCACAAATAGATTCGAGGACGAATTCTCTTGAAGAAGTGGAGAATGATATGAACCAAGAGACATGAATCATACAATATGCTTCAATGAAGATGTGAAGAAAATATTGTTGAAATTATCAAAAGATATTTCAATTCATGCCACATTGAAGAAGAATGAAGTTTCATGTGATAAATTTTGGGTGGATTACAATTTAGAGTTATTGTATTTCATTAATGTTGATATGAACCACGACCAAGGAATTTTCATACCTCAAGGTCCAATTACAAGGACGAGAGCCAAGAAGCTACAACAAACCTTATACAATTATATTCAAGTTATGGTGAGCTCATCAAAGGAAATTCTAGAAGACGTTGGAGACCTCCCTTTTATGTTATGCAAAGTTGAGCTGCATGAAAGAGATGAATTAAATGCACTTTAAGTTGCATTTAATGAACTTCGCTAAATTTATGAAACTAGTCCAAGGATGACTAATAAGCACATTTTATTAATTGCATTATTTAATTATAGTTTAATTATTTGTTTGTCATATTTAAGCTAGTTTTAAATAGAGAAGTTAAGGTTATATTGTAACCCACATAGGTTACTATATTCCACCATTAACTAGCCATTTTAATATGGAGGTTATGGGTATTTCTCATTTACTAGCCCATTTAATTTAGGAGTTATGTATGATATAGGTTAAGGTTGTAAAGGCTATATAAAGCCTTCTTTTCTTTGATTAGACNAAATTCTAGAAGACGTTGGTGACCTCCCTTATATGTTATGCAAAGTTGAGCTTCAAGACAGAGATGAATTAAATGCACTTTAAGTTGCATTTAATGAACTTCGCTAAATTTATGAAACTAGTCCAAGGATGACTAATAAGCACATTTTATTAATTGCATTATTTAATTATAGTTTAATTATTTGTTTGTCATATTTAAGCTAGTTTTAAATAGAGAAGTTAAGGTTATATTGTAACCCACATAGGTTACTATATTCCACCATTAACTAGCCATTTTAATATGGAGGTTATGGGTATTTCTCATTTACTAGCCCATTTAATTTAGGAGTTATGTATGATATAGGTTAAGGTTGTAAAGGCTATATAAAGCCTTCTTTTCTTTGATTAGACATAAGATTTTGGAATTAAGAATAGAATTTCTATTTTAGCTTTGTTGAGAGCTAAACTTTCTTTGCAAATTCTTGTGTTTAGAACTTGCATGTAGAGTCATTCAAGTGGTATTGATCAAACTTCTTGTGGAGTGATTCGAATCACGAGTTTAGAAACGAATTTTCTTTACACTTGATCTTGATGATCAAGGTAATCCGTTCCATACTTTCCCTTGGGTTGATTTCCATATCAAATGTATTTTAAGAGTTTTTATTTACTTTAGGTTACAATTACATAATGGTTAATTATGGCCATTAAGTATGAATGTTACAACTCTTGGAATGCCTTTAATAGTTTCATTTTGAGGCTATATAAAGTCATGTATGTTGTATTTGTAAGAAGACTTGGAAAATATAGTAAAAGAAGCATTTGTACTTTTCTTTAGCCAATGACTCAGTTTCTTTACAATTCTATGTAGTTTAGGTTGCATGTAGAATCATTCAAGCTCGACATGATCAATCTTGCTTGTGGAGTGATTCGAATCTCAATCAAGTGTTCTTGCCTTGAGATATTTGATCAACAAGAATCATTCAAGCTAGACATGATCGATCTTGCTTGTGAAGTGATTCGAATCTCAAACAATGTTCTTGCCTTGAGATATTCGATCAACAGGGTAATCCTAATCTTACTCCCCTTGTAGTGATTCCTTATCATATCAGGTTATGCCAATGATTATAGGTGGATCTCCATTGGTCTGTTCTGATTATGATAGGTTCACATGACATGACATTTCCACAATTAAATAATATTTTATTCTGGTTGTTTCCACCAATTCTCTTGCTCCTATTAAGCTCAGCCTTAGTAGAAGTGGGTAGCGACACTGAGTGGATGGTCTATCCACCCTTAAGTTGTATTGCCAGCCATTCTGGAGGAGTAGATGATTTCAGCAATTTCTAGTCTTCATCTATCTAGTATTTCATCTATTTTAGGTTCTATCAATTTTATAACGACTATTTTCAACATGCGTGGACCTGGAATGACTATGCATAGATCACCGCTCTTTGTGTGGTCCGTTCTAGTGACAGCATCCCCACTGGCAGGGGTTATTACCATGTTATTAATCGATCGAAACTTTAATACAACCTTTTGTAATCCCACTAGAGGGGGAGACCCCATATTATACCAGCATCTCTTTCGGTTCTTCGGTCATCCAGATGTGTATTTTTCCATTCTGCCATGATCCGGTATCATCAGTCATATCGTTTCTACTTTTTTGGAAAAATCGATTTTCGGGTATCTAGGCGTGGTTTATGCCATGATCAGTATAGGTGTTCTTGAATTTCTTGTTTGGGCTCATCATATGTTTACTGTGGGCTTAGACGTTGATACCCGTGCCTACTTCACCGCTGCTACCATGATCATAGCAGTCCCCACTGGAATCAAAATCTTTAGTTGGATCGCTACCATGGGGGGGGGTTCGATACAATACAAAACACCAATGTTATTTGCTGTAGGGTCAATCGTTTTGTTCACCATAGGAGGACTCACTAGAATAATCCTGGCAAATTCAGGGCTAGACATTACTCTACATGATACTTATTATGTGGTTGCACATTTCCAGTATGTACTTTCTATGGGAGCCATTTTTGCTTTATTTGCAGGATTTCACTATTGGGTGGGTAAAATCTTTGGTCGGACATACCCTAAAACTTTAGACCAATTCCATTTTGGATAACTTTTTTCGGGGTTAATCCGACCCTCTTTCTCTTGCATTTCTTAGGGCTTTTAGGTATGCCACGTCGTATTCCTGGTTATCTAGATGCTTACGCTGGATGGATTCGTCGTTTCTTTGTGGTTGTAACAATCACTTCAAGTAGTGGAATAATAAAAGATGTTCTCCAAGTCCTTGGGCTGGTGAACAGAATTCAACCACACTAGGATGGATGCTACAAAGTCCTCCAGCTTTTCATACTTTTGGAGAACTTCCAGCTATCAAGGAAACGAAAAGCAATGTGAAAACTAGGTTTTCGATTTTATGCACTCTTTTACTGTTTTATACCCTATGTTTCTTCGACATTCTCTTCTAAATCATCAAGCCTGATCATTCCCCACAAAAAAATTGAAAAACATCTAGTGTTACTCGGTTCGTTTTTGCACGTGCTTCAAACGTCCCCAATTAGGGTTCGATTTTAAGCAATCGTTACTGTTTTATACACTATGTTTCTTCGATATTCTATTCTAATCATCAAGCCTAATCATTCCCTACAAAAATTTCGAAAAATGTCGCCTACTACACGGATTTTGTAGCACGTAGTTCAAACGTTCCAGATTAGGGTTTCCAAATTATGGTTTCAAATTTAAGCACTCTTTTACTAATTTATACACTCCGTTTCTTCGACATCCTATTATGAATCAGCCTGATCATTTCGCACAAAAATTTTGAAAAATGTCGACCATTACTCAGTTTTTTTAGCACGTGCTTCAAACGTCTTGGATTAGAGTTTCCAAATTAGGGTTTCAATTTTAAGAATTCTATTCATGTTTTATACACTATGTTTCTACAACATTCTATTTTAAGTCATCAAGCCTGATCATTCCTTCCAAAATTTCAAAAAACGTCGAGTGTTACTCGGTTTTTTAGCACGTGCTTCAAATGTCCCGGATTAGGGTTTCCAAATCAGGTTTTTGATTTAACGCGCTCTTTTACTGTTTTATCCCCAATGTTTCTAACACATTCAATTCTAAATCATCAAGCCTGATCATTCCTCAACAAATTTTGTAAAACATCTAGTGTTACTCGGTTTTTTTTTTTTTTGCACGTGCTTCAAACGTCCAAGATTAGGGTTTCGATTTTAACAATCATTTACTATTTTATACACTCTGTTTCTTCGAAATTCTATTCGAAATCATCAAGCCTAATCATCTCCCACAAAAATTACTTAAAATGTCGCATATTACTCGATTTTTGTAGCACGTACTTCAAACATTCTAGGTTAGGGTTTCCAAATTGTGGTTTCAATTCTAAGCACTCTTTTACTATTTTATACACTCAATTTATTCGAAATTNATTCTAAGTCATGAAGCCTAATCATTCCCCACAAAAATTTCGACAAACGTAGAGCGTTACTCGATTTTTTTCGCACATGCTTCAAACGTCCTAGATTAGGGTTTTTGGATTAGGTTTTCGATTTTACGAACTCTTTTACTGTTTTATACCCTATGTTTCTTCGACATTCTATTCGAAATCATCAAGCCAGATCATTCCTCACAAAAATTTTGAAAAACATCTAGTATTATTACTCGGTTTTTTCTTGCACTCCATTCATGTTTTATAAACTATGTTTCTACGAAATTCTATTCTAAGTCATCATGCTTGATCATTCCTTCCAAAAATTTCAAAAAACGTCGAGTGTTATTCGGTTTTTTAACACGTGCTTCAAACGTCCCGGATTACGGTTTCCAAATTAGGTTTTCGATTTTACGCACTCTTTTACTGTTTTATACCCTATGCTTCATCGACATTCTATTCTAAATCATCAAGTCTGATCATTCGCAAAAACAATTTCAAAAAATGTAGAGCGTTACCTGGTTTTTTCACACGTGCTTCAAACGTCCCATATTAAGGTTTCGATTATAAGCACTCTTTTACTGTTTTATTCATTCCGTTTCTTCGAAATTCTATTCTATTATGCCTGATCATTCCCACAAAAATTTTGAAAAACATCGACCGTTAGTTTTTTTAGCACATGCTTCAAACGTCCTAGATTAGGGTTTCAAAATTAGGGTTTCGATTTTAAGCACTCTATTCATGTTTTTACACTATGTTTCTACGACATTCTATTCTAAGTTATCAAGCCTGATCATTTCTTCCAAAAATTTTGAAAAACGTCAAGTGTTACTTAGTTTTTTAGCACGTGCTTCAAACGTCTCAGATTAGAGTTTCCAAATAGGTTTTCGATTTTACGCCATCTTTTACTGTTTTATACCCTATGTTTCTTGGACATTCTATTCTAAATTATTAAGCCTGATCATTCCACACAAAAATTTTAAAAAACATCTAGTATTACTCAGTTTTTTTTTTTTTTTTTTTTTTTGCACGTGCTTCAAACGTCCCAGAATAAGGTTTCGATTTTAAGCAATTGTTTACTATTTTATTCACTCCTTTAATTCGAAATTCTATTCTAAGTCATGAAGCCTAATCATTCCCCACAAAAATTTCTTAAATTTTTGCCTATTATTCGGTTTTTGTAACACGTACTTCAAACGTACTAGATTAGGGTTTCCAAATTATGGTTTCAATTTTAAGCACTCTTTTACTATTATACACTCCGTTTCTTCGACATTCTATTCTAAATCATCAAGCCTGATCATTCGTCACAATAATTATGAAAACGTTGAGCGTTACTTGGTTTTTTCGTACGTGCTTGAAACGTCCCATATTAAGGTTTCCAGATTAGGGTTTCGATTATAAGCACTCTTTTACTGTTTTATTCACTTCGTTTCTTTGAAATTCTATTCTAAATCATTATGCCTGATTATTCCCACAAAAAATTTGAAAAACGTCGATAGTTACTCAGTATTTTTAGCACGTGCTTCAAACGTCCTGGATTAGGGTTTTGATTTTAAGCACTCTATTCATTTTTTTATACACTATGTTTCTACGACATTCTATTCTAAGACATCAAGCTTGATCATTCCTTCCAAAAATTTCAAAAAACGTCGAGTGTTACTCGATTTTTTAGCACGTTCTTCAAACGTCTCGGATTAGGGTTTCCAAATAAGGTTTTCGATTTTACGCACTCTTTTACTGTTTTAGTGTAATATCCAAAAAAATTATTAAAGAAATAAAGAAATAAAAATATTATAAAAAAATAGTTAAAATAATAATAATAATAAGTTAATTAATTAAAAAAAACAACAACAAGAACAACATTTACCCACTTCTCTCCACTGACCTCTTATCCCTTCCCACAATTATCTCTCCTCAACCCATCCTTACGCCAGAAAGTAACAATTACTACAAATAAAAACATTTACTTTAGGAAAAAAAAAAGAGAATGGCCTTTACCCAGTTGAGATTCACGGGAGATTTATGTGAAGATAGATCTCATCAATAATGTATATATTAATTCTTCATTTTCTTTTATCCTATTTTTTTTTTAGGAATCACAGCCAATTATAGTTAGATCTTCATTAAATTATAACACTGGTTTTGCTTTGAGTTAGAAACTAAATGTCAATCATTTATATGAATTCTAGCAAATCACGTAAGATTAGTAATATTAGATTAAATTTATATCAGTAGCCAAATGGATAGATTAAAAATATAATGGCCACAAAAATTTGTGAATAGTAAACAATCAGACAAGGAAAGATTTGGAAACAGAGATCCACTAAAAAATTGGAATACATGAGAACAGAATTAAAAGGTAACAGATAAAAAAAAAGATTGAATTAAAAAAACCACAAACTAAAGAGAGAGAAACGTAAATACAGAGAGTAGTTAGATCTTCATTGAAGTATCTCAAACGTCCCAAATTAGGGTTTCGATTAGAAGCACTATTTTATTGTTTTATGCACTCCGTTTCTTCGAAATTCTATTCTAAATCATGAAGCCTAATCATTCCCCACAAAAATTTCTTAAAATGATGCCTATTACTCGGTTTTTTGTCGCACGTACTTCAAACGTTCCGGATAAGGGTTTCAAAATTATGGTTTCAATTTTAAGCTCTCTATTCATGTTTTATACATTATGTTTCTATGACATTCTATTCTAAGTCATCAAGCCTGATCATTCCTTCCAAAAAATTTAAAAAACGTCGAGTGTTACTCGGTTTTTTAGCACGTGCATTAAACGTCCCAGATTAGAGTTTCCAAATTAGGTTTTCGATTTTATGCATTTTTTTACTATTTTATACCCTATGTTTCTAACACATTCTATTCTAAATCATCAAACCTGATCATTCCCCACAAAAACTTTGAAAAACATCTATTATTACTTGGTTTTTTTTTTCACGTGCTTCAAACGTCCCATATTAGGGTTTTCAAATTATGGTTTCAATTTTAAGCATTCTTTTACTATTTTATACACTACGTTTCTTCGACATTCTCTTCTAAATCATCAAGTCTGATCATTCCCAACAAAAATCTTGAAAAACATCTAGTGTTACTCAATTTTTTTCGCACGTGCTTCAAACGTCCCAGATTAGGGTTTCGATTATAAGGACTCTTTAACTGTTTTATTCACTCCGTTTCTTCAAATTTCTATTCTAAATCATTATGCCTGATCATTCCCCAACAAAATTTTGAAAAACGTCGACCGTTACTTAGTTTTCTTAGCACGTGCTTCAAACGTCCTGGATTAGGGTTTTCAAATTACGGTTTTGATTTTAAGCACTGATATGAACCACGACCAAGGAATTTCCATACCTCAAGGTCCAATTACAAGGACGAGAGCCAAGAAGCTACAACAAACCTTATACAATTATATTCAAGCTATGGTGAGCTCATCAAAGGAAATTCTAGAAGACGTTGGAGACCTCCCTTATATGTTATGCAAAGTTGAGCTTCAAGACAGAGATGAATTAAATGCACTTTAAGTTGCATTTAATGAACTCCGCTGAATTTATCAAATAGTCAAAGGATGACTAATAAGCACATTTTATTATTTGCATTATTTAATTATAGTTTAACTATTTGTTGTCATATTTAAGCTAGTTTTAAATATAGGAGTTAAGGCTATATTGTAACCCACCTAGGTTACTATATTCCACCATTAACTAGCCATTTTAATATGGAGGTTATGAGTATTTCTCATTTACTAGCCCATTTAATTTTGGAGTTATGTATCACATAGGTTAAGGTTTGTAAAAGCTATATAAAGCCTTCTTTTCTTTGATTAGACATCAGATTTTGGAATTAAGAATAAAATTTCTATTTTAGCTTTGTTGAGAGCTAAACTTTCTTTGCAAATTCTTGTGTTTAGAACTTGCATGTAGCTATTCAAGTGGTATTGATCAAACCTCTTGTGGAGTGATTCGAATCACGAGTTTAGAAACGAGTTTTCTTTACTCTTGATCTTGATGATCAAGGTAATCCGTTCCATACTTTCCCTTGGGTTGATTTCCATATCAAGCACTATTGATAAGAATCACGGTGTTCCAAATGGACCTATTGCCAAGAAGATTCAAAAAATGTCATGAAGATTCAAAAAATATGTCAACAACAGAATTCAAACCTACGCGCGGAGAGCTAAATTGATTTCAAGTCTGTCGCATTAGCCACTCAAGCACATCAACATTTATTAGAAAAAACTATGTTTAATTTCACAAATTATGTAAAAGTCAATTGGTCAATTTGACTTATTCTTTGTGGAGATTAAAGGGGATCGGGAATAAATCCCGTCCACAAACGTTTTTTGTCGGGAGACTATAAATACCCACAATATGTTATGTAAAATTCAGATTCGTGGAGGAATGTAATTCAGATCTCAAATTGAGACGTTTCCCTTAGAAATCCGAGCATCATATTTGTCATTTCTAAGTTTCAAGCAATTCTTGTGGTAGAATTGCACCCGAGCCATTCAATCAAGCCTTGATAAATTTTGATTGTGGAGTGACTATATTTAGAACAAGGTTTCCAAATCTTGCTTCTAGGTCTTCGATCATAAGAAGTAATCTAATTCTAGCCCTATCTCTTGGTTGATTCAAATTTCGTATAAGGAGGTGTTAATTACTTTGATTCAAGGGTTCTTGCTTCAACAAAAGCTTGGATCGTTGGGCTGAGGATTAGGGTTGCCTTATCAACTATTTTACTGTTTTATGCACTCCAATTCATCGAAATTCTATTCTAAATCATTATGCCTGATCATTCCCCACAAAAATGTTGAAAAACATCAACCGTTATTCAGTTTTTTTAAGCACGTACTTCAAACGTTTTGGATTAGGGTTTCCAAATTAGGCTTTCGATTTTAAGCTCTCTTTTACTCTTTTGTACCCTATGCTTCTTCAACATTCTATTTTAAATCATCAAGCCTGATCATTCCCAACAAATTTTTTGAAAAGCATCTAGTGTTACTCAGATTTTTTGTTACACGTGCTTCAAACGTCCCAGATTAGGGTTTCGAATTTAAGCAACCGTTTACTATTTTATACACTTCTTTTCTTCAAAATTCTCTTCTAAATCATCAAGCCTTATCATTCCCACAAAAATTTCTGAAAATGTCGCCTATTACTCGATTTTTGTAGCACGTACTTCAAACGGTTCGGATTAGGAATTTCAAATTATGGTTTCAATTTGAAGCACTCTTTTACTATTTTATACACTCCGTTTCTTCGACATTCTATTCTAAATCATCAAGCTTGATCATTCCCCACAAAAATTTTGAAAAACTTCGAGCGTTACGAAGTTTTTTTCGCACGAGCTTCAAACATCCCGGATTAGGGTTTTCAAATTAGGTTTTCAATTTTACGCATTCTTTTTCTGTTTTATACCCTATGTTTCTTCAACATTCGATTCTANTTGATGATTTAGAATAGAATGTCGAAAAAATGGAGTGTATAAAATAGTAAAAGACGGAGAGCGAAATGATCAAAATNCTTCAACATTCTATTTTAAATCATCAAGCCTGATCATTCCCAACAAATTTTTTGAAAAGCATCTAGTGTTACTCAGATT
Organism: Cucurbita pepo subsp. pepo; assembly: GCF_002806865.2. NCBI lineage: Eukaryota > Viridiplantae > Streptophyta > Magnoliopsida > Cucurbitales > Cucurbitaceae > Cucurbita > Cucurbita pepo. The sequence goes on from NW_019646647.1 coordinate 31,190, forward strand.
TTTTGTTACACGTGCTTCAAACGTCCCAGATTAGGGTTTCGAATTTAAGCAACCGTTTACTATTTTATACACTTCTTTTCTTCAAAATTCTCTTCTAAATCATCAAGCCTTATCATTCNCCAATCATTCCCCATAAAAATTTCTTAAAATGTCGCCTATTAGTCGTTTTTTTTAGCATGTACTTCAAACGTGGACTTACGTGTTTCGAAAACATCTTTAAAACGACACAACAAATGACCTGAAATAAAATAAATAAATGTTTAAGTTTAAAACATCTTATTCTATCCTAAGTCTAAGAAAATAAATATCACTATCCTATGCATGTGCCATGATCTCGAGTTGCGATGTCGTCGTCAGGCGTACAGGAATGCCTTGCTTTAACCTGAAAAATATAGTAGCACATGGCTTGAGTATTTAAAGAAATACTCAGTAAGTGACCCCACTATTGGGGTTAAATGCAACAATCACATGCAATGAAATTATGAGACCTATCTTTCGTTTCATTTTCCCGACGGTGCTGCCCTAATGGGTAATCGTGGACGTGTACCATATACTCTACACATAGCCCATACGTGCGAGTATGGGCTCACCAGCTAGTTCGCACACGCTGGGCCACTGTCCTTATTCGGTGGGCATACTCTGGGATCCCCTTATGTCGGGACCCGTTAAAACTAGAACCGTCACGGCAGCGCTATGCAATGCATAACGATCATTGTCCTACCATTGGATGTACGCGTCCGTACCCTCGTGATGGGATGGGGGTATCCCCCCAGATGCATGAACACACATAATGCATGAGGTCTCCCTATTTCTACATTTATCTTTAATGACCATAACCCCTCTGTCACATTCCAGGCTTCATGTCATTCTCATTTTCATTTCACGTTTCATACACATTTCTATCGGGGTTATGGTTCCAGACAGTTTACCGTGTTTCATGTCATATAATTCATGTTGTTCACATTCACATATTTCATACAAACATGCCATAATCATTCAAGGACCTCATATCGTTACATGCATTACACATCACATCAGACTAAAAGCATACATAGCATACATTCACGTTCACATAACTACGTACTTAAGCACAATAATCTAGCATACAATGTATCATATCATAAACAAGTCATAACGTAAACACTTCATAGTCATATCGTTCTCTAACTTACCATAGCCTTAACGTTCTTATACCTATCACAGACATATCATTACGTGACGTACCTTAGTCATATCATCACCAGAACGTACCCTAACGCCATCGTTTTATCAATCTATCACAAACCTATCCCTTTCTACCCATAACCTAACCGTATTCTTTCATCAATCTCTCCTATCCATAGCACTCCGGTATGTAACCTAACCTTAACGTTTCATGAACGTATCTTACTCCTATCGTTACATTTCGTTTTGTGCATCCTTCTCGTATCCTATCTCAAACATATCCTTGAGCACATCGTACCATAATTATTATCATACAATCCACATATTATAACATAACATAACATATAGGAAGCATATCGATCCACAGACAATTCACACATATCAATATATATGACACGTGAAGAACCACAGGGCACGTATCAACATCAAATATAACCATGCCGATAGTAAGGTCACTTACCTGGCTAGCTTAAGTCGTTGTCACAAATATATCTTTAATGAAAGTTCGATTCCGTCCTTTGAAATCCGAGTCAACCTATATGAGCTCAGGAAATCAGTTTCAAGTTTGATCTCTATAAAATTATTTCTCTAATTTACATTGGCCATCGTAAAATTCTGATATTTTGTGTTAGAAAAAATTTAAAGCAGCTCACTGCCCTCTCATATTTTCTGTTTTATTGTTAAATCCTGTTCAACAAATCTTTTCTCAATCTCCCTCCCTCTCTCTTTAATTATTTTCATTCTGTAAATAGGTTTTTCGATTGTGTAAATAGATATTACTGGCCAATTGTAAGTCCAATTGTAATTGATTGTTTGGCTACGATCTTCTCGTTTATAGATCTGCCAACTAAAATTTTATTGAATCTAACCTTATAACCTTATTTCGTATAACTTAAAATGCTAACAAAAATCTAATCAATTGGATATAAGATCTGATTATTACAGGACCACTTAAAACATGAAAAAAGATTTAATTAACCATAACTATAAAATAAAAGGAAATCTGAGATAGCTCATTTTACTTCTCCTAAAATCTGACCATGAGGTTTTTTTTTTTTTTTTTTTGGTTGAGGAGAGATAACTGTGGAAAGGGATGAGAGGTTAGTGGAGAGGAGTGGGGAAAGATTTTTTATTTTTATTTTTATTAATTAA
>NW_019646648.1:0-24519 GCF_002806865.2 Cucurbita pepo subsp. pepo
AACGGTCCAAGCCCCACCATTAGCAGATATTATCTGTTTTGACTCGTTACGTATTATCGTTAGCCTCATAATTTTAAAACGCGTATGTTAGGGAAAGGTTTCCACACTCTTGTAACGAGTGCTTCGTTTCCCTCTCCAACTGATGTGGGATCTCACAATTATCGAAATCTCTTTTTAGATGATAACAACCATCTTATCTTCCATATAGTCGTAAATAATACCACATATGCTTTCTAATTTATACATATTAGCTCACGTCAATGTTCATAGTTCAAAAATGAAACTTTTCAAAATTTAAGGGTAGAAGAATTGAAACTTAGAAATTTAGGGGTAGTATGTGTAATTTAACCCGGAATTCAAATTGTTTTTTCGACCCGAAAAAAAAAAAAAAGGAATTACATACTTGCAAATGCTCCAATTTTTTAGCTGATGCCCATCACTCACATGGAGGGCTTCTTGCACATCGGGTCTATTATAAAACGTTTTCGCATAACCATCAAGGCACGGATCATATCCACCCATCATTCTCGGCATCTGTTTCATCAAACAAAAACACGTTAATTACATGATATCATCCACTTTATATGGACTAAAAACAAGAAATTTCTCGACTACCATGGTATTGGAACGCTTGATCATAAGCGCTTGCATGAGATTGCCATCAGCAGATGAAGAATTGGCCATGCAAAGAGGCGTATAAAGACTATAGATATCAATTTCTTTGTATTGTCTAAGCATTTCATCGACACCACCACTACAATTATTATTACTCCAAGTATCATTGCTATTAAAATCACAGCTTTCTCTTATAATTTTATGAGTTTCATCCGAAATAACTGCATGGCTCCATGCATAATCCACCATCCCTCGCCAATCATCGCCATCAGAAGTTTCAGGGTTTCCCAACTGTGGGGAATCGATAAAAAATCATTATAAAATATGAACTACAATTCAAAGATTTAGTGGAATTATATATACAATGAACATACCAAAACCCCATGCAAATCGATGTGAAAGGAGGAATCTTTATTCCTATCATAGATGAGCTCAGCCAGCTCGGGAACATATTTGCCTGTTTTTTTTGTTTACAAGACAGTTGATGTGATTAATAAAAAACACGACATGAAATCAAGTGATTATCGGTGGGAAATCGATGAAAACCTGCATAGCTTTCTCCTGCGATGTAAAATGTATGGTTTTTGTAGGATGGAAACTTGAGGAACCAGTTTTGTAGAAAGGTATAAGCATCGTTTGCTGTCCAAAAACATCACATAAAATCATGTTATATTGTGAAAGGAAGAATCTTTTTATTGTAATACTCAAAAGTTAGAAACCACGACTCTCCACAATGGTATGATATTGTCCACTTTGAGTATAAGCTCTCGTGGCTTTGCTTTGGGCTTCCCCAGAAAGCCTCGTACCAATGAAGATGTATTTCTTACTTATTAGCCCATGATCGTCCTCTTAATTAGCAAATGTGGGACTCCCTCCTAACAATCCCCGCCTCGAATCAAGTACACTATAGAGTCTCCCCTAAGGTCAATGTAGCCCTCGAACAACCTCCTCTTAACTGAGACTCAACTCCTTTCTCTGGAGCCTTCGAACAAAGTACACCCTTTGTTCGACACTTGAGTCATTGTTTACCACACTTTTGAGGCTAGTAACTTCTTTGTTTGACACTTGAGGATTTTATTGACATGACTAAGTTAAGGGCATGACTCTGATACAATTAGGAATCACAAACCTCCACAATGGTATGATATTGTCCACTTCGAGTATAAGCTCTGGTGGGTTTGCTTTGGGCTACCCCAAAAGACTTCGTACCAGTGGAGATGTATTTCTTATTTATAAATCTATGGTCATTCCCCAAACACCCATTACCTGTAAATTCGTCGCCCAAATTGTGGTAATCGGTAGTTGTATTTGTGTAAGAAAAGCCGACACCAACAGGAGATTCCAAGAACAACATATTGGCCTCTGCATCATATCATCATGATGATTAAAGTGTATTCTTTTCTTAAATTTTTTGAAAAAAATTTGGAAGATTTGGATAGAGATTGATAATGTTTTTATTTGAAATACCTTTATTCCAAGAATAGTCATTTAATTTGAGTCCATTTGCATCATTGTCCACTATGAAAGGACCAATCTCTTGTGTTGCTCCATAACCCACAGAGGAGCACCCAGGACCTGAAACCCAACCAAATAAACGAGAATCTTTTGTCACCTCACCTCAGAACAACATTGAAAATGGTAGGATGAAATGATTGATTACCTCCATTGAGCCAAAGAACCAAGGGTTTTTGGTCAGGGTGAGAGGCGGCTTCATAGAACCAGTAAAACAATGCCCTGCCATGGGGCTCGTGGACGGTGACATAGCCGGCGAAATGGCGGAATCCGACGAGGGGTTGGCCGGGCAAGTTAGTGACGAGGTCGTCTTGTCGGGAGTGATGAGTGTGTAAAGGGCATTGTGTTTTAGGCAATCCCAACGCAGGCGGCACAAGCAGAGCACAGACCACAAAAACCGTGCCCATTATTGAAACCTTCATAATGGTAAATAATATGTTAAGGAGAAGTGTTTATGAAGCATTGGAAACACACCCACTTCACCATTTATACACTCCAATCTTCTGAAATGAATGAGAGAGAGAGAGAGAGAGAGAGAGAGAGAGAGGGATATGCTGTCTTCCACGTGCCAAAACTGTGTTCATTTGATGCTGGGTCTTGTTTTTTCTTTCCTAATTTGCATTTTTGGTTTGGCTTTGGGATCTTATTTCAACCTTTCTTTTAGATGGGTTGTTTGATCTTTACATGTTCTTCAAATTTTTTACAACAATTTAGAATCAGTTCTTCAGCTGTTTTCAAATTAGTTTTCTTTTGTTTCAATTGGGATAATCTTTTCTAACAATTTGGTTTGGTTTGGTTGTTCTTAAGGATGCTTGGGAAAATTAAGTTTTTTTTGTTGTAATTTATGTTTGAGTAACCTCCTATGAATTTGTAACCGTAAATATTGTCCGTTTTGACATGTTACTTATGTTGTATTGTCGTCAGTCTCACCGTTCTTGAAAATTTTTATAAGGAATGTTACGTTCCCCTCTCCTATTGACGTGAGATCTCAGAATTCACTCATTTTTGAGTCAGCATCCTCACTGATCGTTCCGTGTCTGGCTTTAATACCATTTGTAATAGCTCAAGCCCACCGCTAGCAGATATTGTACATGTTACGTTTCGTCGTCAGCTCATGGTTTTACCTTGTAAGGAATGCTTTGTTCCCCTCTCCAACCGATGTGGGATCTCACAATTCACCTCCTTAGGGTTCCAGCGTCCTCGCTAACACACCACCTACTGTCTGGCTCTAATATTATTTGTAATAGCTCAAGTCTGCCGCTAGCATATATTTTACATGTTAAATGTCGCTGTCAGCCTCACGGTTTTAGAACGTGTATGTTAGGGAGATATTTCCACACGTTTATAAGTTATGCTTCGTTCCCCTTTACAACCGAGTTAGGATCCCACAGAATTTCCTTAACAACATACCATAGAAAACAAAACATGTGCTTGTCTGTAAAGGCAACCGTCGACCTAAATATAATTCAACTAGTCATAACATATAATTGTGACGAAAAACTGATGTATGTTCAAATCTCCTCAAATCCGAAGCACATTAAACATTAGTGGGATTAAAGAGTAATTGTATTTATACCATTCATGAAATGGATGAACTTATAATTAATACGAATCAATCAAATTTACAAATTAAACATAAACTCGATTTCTTAACCTCAAATCCGAGGCACCTAACTCGTGAATAACATGCTCGATCGAAGTTCATAATAAGAGGTTTTAGTATGCGATTGTGAAGCATGCCATATGCCTTGATATAAATAATTTGTTTTTGGTTTCACATGTGAACACTTCCACAAGGGAAGCATGATACCCAAAACAAATCAAAACCCTCTAGAAATCTCCACACACAAACACCCACAAAAAAAAGGTTTTGTTCTTCACCTCTTCCAGCTCCGATCATTGCGGAGCTCGAGTTGTACTAGTTCGGTTCATGGGAGCTTCCATGTAATGAACTTTATCGTTTTTTCTTAACTTTATTTGAGGTTATAATGAAATGGGGTATGTGGGTTAAAATATATTTTATATGACCGCAATGAGTTAGAATTTTTCCCTGATTTAGTTAGTAGTATATTAAATAAGTTAGTTGATAGCTTACTTAAACGTTGTGAACATTAATGAAAATCAGGCTTTCGATCCCGCTTATGTTTCTCATTCTTAACATATAGGCGAGGCGGTGTTTGGAAAGTAAAAATGATATGTTTTACTCCGAGAGAGCGAAAATATCCGAACAGGACGAGGCCGAATAGGGCGGCGATTTCTGGGTATTGGAAGGTAGCGGGAACTGATAAAGCTATTGTGGCCTGTTAAGGATAGTTAATATTTGACTTAGCATATCATATTTGTCATTTTATTAAAGACAAATATACTATATTCATTTATTATTACCATATTATTTGTGATTTTCTATATTTATATTATATTCATTTATTATTCTTCCTTTCATTATTGTATTATTTGTAATTTACTATATTTATCTCGTAACAACCGTACAAAACAAAATAATGATGATAATTAATAATTAAACAATTAAAATAATAATTTTCCCTCCACTGCTCGCTCCTCCTTCCTCTTCCAACTATCTTTCCTCAACCAACTCCTCCGTCAAAATTCAATATAGGATGCCTAGGTTGTTCCTGCCACAATTAAAAAAAAAAAAAAAACCAACAACAAGATTTACGGGGAGTGATGGAGATTTAATTGGAAGAGACAGATTAGAGGTTTAATTTGAGAGACAGATATTGTAGATTTAATTGGAGGGACAGATTTTTGAGATTTTATTGGAGAGAGATTTTGCTTTGTTATTAAGGTAAGTCATTTTTCACATCTCCTTTTGATATATCCAATCGTGTTACAAGAAATAAGGTCCGAATCCAATTTTTCCTTTATTTAATTATTCGGAATCAAATCTATTGCTTATTTAGATTTTAATTAGCATTTTAGGTGATAGACATAACTAGAATCAATGAGGCCAATATTTGTAAATAGAATTAAAAGAAAAAAGAAAGTAAATACATAACAGAGAGAAAAAGATGGAAGATAGAAAGTAAATACAGAGAAATATGGAAGATTTGGTGAAAAAAAATTTAGAAGGATAAATACACAGAGGAAAAGTAAAAGTTTAACAAAGATATTGAAGATTTGTGAAAAAACAGATGAAATATAGAGTAGTAAAATAATGGGAGATATGGAATTGATTATATTTGTGTTTATAGATGTAAAGAAAAATATATGGTAAATAAATAGATGGCATGAAAATGAAATTATAACTAACATAAATAAACATTTAAAATTTTATGTTTCCATGTTGTTTATCACATGAGTCAATGTAAATTAGAGAAATAATTTTATAGAAGTTCGAACTTGAAGCTGATGTCATAAACTTACCTAGGTTGACTTGATTTCAAAAGATATAATCAAACTTTTATTAAGGATAAATTTGTGACAACAACTTAAGCTAATTAGGTAAGTGATCTTACTATCGGCTCGGGCGAAGGACTTATCTTATGTATGACGACACGTGCCCAGTGGCCCTTGCACGTGTCATTTATGCTTCATGTTGTGTGATGATGTGATGACGTTAGATGATGATGTGTTGTTGTTGTATGATGATGTGATGATGTTATATGAATGACGTACTTGGTATGCTTGATGCACTTTATGACAATATGACCAGTATGATGATTGCGTGACGTTTACCTTAATATGAAGATGTTTTCCATATTGAGCATGCTATATGATGATGAGTGTCATATTGCATCATGTCGTTAGATCGACATAGGACACAACCCTAAGAGCATGATAACAATATTAATATAAATATCTACGAGTATGTGTTACCTAGAGTAACAAAGAGATGAGACTAGAGAGTTGTGTCAGAAGAGACGTTATGATGGATTTAGAGGGACCTCATGCATATGTATGTTCATAAGCATAGGCCTACTTCCCCTAGAGATGATGAGTGCGGACGCGCACAATGCGATGATGAGTGCGAATGTGCACGAGCGCAAATGCGCACACATGAGGGTGTTCATGAGGCACATGATACTATAGGATTCCGCTGACCTCCGGACGCCGCTACAGATTAGCTTGACCAGAGGGTCCAGGGGGTGTGCAAGCGCCCTGGGGATTCACACTTGCACGTGTGAGTCATGTGTAAGGAAGTACTACACATCCAATTTATCCGAGACTGGAGGCCACCCTTATGATGATTAGAGATAGTTCCCTAAATCATGATTGCATGTGTTTGCATTTGCATGGCTCCCTATAGTGGGGTCACTTACTGAGTATTCTTTGAAATACTCAGGCCGTGTGCCACATCATTTTTCAGGTAAAGGCAGAGCGCACTTGTACGGTGGGCGGCGACATTGCGAGCAGAGATTGTGGCACGTGCATAGGGTAGACTCATATTTAAATTCCTAGTCTTAAGTTAGAGGAGGTTGTTTTGCATTCCATTGTTTTAAACTATTTTGTATTTGTTTTTATTTTCTCTAAATTTCAGTATTTACTATTTAAACACGTAAGACCATGGCTGTGTTTTCCGGAGAAGAAGTTGTTTTAAGCATTTTTCGAAGTTTACGTTATAAATGATATTTATGTAAGAGTTATATTTCTGCATTACATGTTACATATTGCCGTCAGCCTCACGGTTTTAGAACGTGTATGTTAGGGAGAGATTTCCACACCTTTATAAGTTATGCTCCGTTCCCCTCTACAATCGATGTAGGATCCCATAGAATTTCCTTAACAACATACCATAGAAAACAAAACATGTGTTTGTTTGTAAAGGCAACCGTCGACCAAAATATAATTCAACTAGTCATAACACTAATAATGTGTGGATATTTTTTAAAATAACTACAAATATTATTGGTATCTTAGTGAATTTAGGATATTTGAAATTTAACAACCGCACAAAATTGGTTTTTTTTTTCTTTAATTTTTTTTTTCATGTTTTTGAGGTTTGATTGTACTATGTATGATGTTGGTTGATGATTGGGTTTTATGTCGAATTTCATGAAAAACACTGCACAAGCATCAATAATCAAAGAGTGCGAAATGGAGGAGCTTTCTATGGCGGCGGCGGGGAGGCAGCTGAATCCAGTAGTTGGCGGAGGACACAAAGGCAGCGGGAATTGTTACTTAGACATTGTCGCCTTATCAGGCGGAGGTGACGAGATAATTAATCATCAAAACAGTTCGAATATCTCGAAGTTACCTTTATCGAGATGTAGCTCAAAAGTCGCCAAACGTGGCCACCTTTGGGGCGGCAGAAAGCCACACCGGCTCGATCTTATCAATAGCTACAATGGCGGCGTGACTACCAGAACTGAAGAAAATACAATCTCGTACGTGTCACTTCTCAACCATCTTCTGGTGCAAAATGCAGCGTTTCAATTGGTTGCGCCGCTTATTAGGTGTAGGTTGTAATTATGATAATATTAGAGATTTATGATATCATTATATCTTATAATTAGTGAAATTAAATTAATTAATGACACAAGAAGATGTATATATATCAGAGAATACAAGATATTAAGAAAATCTATCTAAAAATCTGGAGTAAACAAATCAAAACAAAATCTAATCAAATCAAATCAAAATTAAATCAAATCCAAACTAAATCTAACTCCTATAGATTTAATCAAATACAACAATCTAAACAAATACGTGATCTTTAACACTCTTCCTTGTTTAGATGTCGTGAATTCCAAGCTTTTTCCTGAACACCCATCTTACTCAAATTATCTTTCTGTTTAGAGGTCGATCAACCAACTCCCTTGTTTTGTTTTTCTCGATCATCGAAGGCTCCTCCTCTGACAAGTGCATCATCAACCAAAGCATCTTGTTGTTCATCTTCAAACTCTTCTAACATGCTACCAAAGATTAAATTGTTTGGTGCATTAGAAATTTGATTCACTCTCGTTAGTCTTGGCTCATAATAACACGACTAGTGTGTGGTTGAAAAACTCTGTAAGCTTTGGATATAGTGCTATACCCAACAAAGATGCCAGCTTCTGCCTTTTTTTCAAGCTTATCACGCTTGACCTGTGGAATGTAAGTGAAGCAAAGACACCAAAATACTCTAAGGAACCTTAAAGAAAGTTTGTAACAATTCCAAACTTCAAATGATGTGAGGTCTTTCACAGCTTTTGTTGAAATTCGATTTTGCAAGCACATAACAGTATTTGTTGCTTTTCCCCAAAAACGTTTTGGAAGATCCTTCTCATGAAGCATGCATCTCGTCATCTTCATTATGAACCTATTCCTCCTTTCACTGACGTCATTCTGTTGAGGATTGTACGGTGCTGTCAATTGATGTTCAGTTCCAGCCTCTTCACAAAACCTATTAAAATTTTCTGAAGTGTACTCCTTGTGATTATTTGATCTTATAGTCCGAATCAAGCATGCACTTTCATTCTCAACTCTGGCTTTAAATTTCCAAAATACACCCGCAACTTCTGACTTTTTCTTCAGCAAGAGGATCCAACACATTCTTGTAGATCATCAATAAAAAGAATGTAATAAAGATTACCATTTAATGATGGTGTTCGCTGAGGACCACCAAGATCAGTATGAACCAGCTGCAGTTTTTCCGAGGCTCTCCATGCCTGTTTAGGAAAGGGTTGCCTATGTTGCTTCCCAAAATTACAAGCACGACAAGGAAGCATGTCATCATCAATGTCAGCAAGTCCTTCTACCAGCTTCTTTGACTGCATTGGAAGCAAACTTCGATGATAAAAGTGCCCAAGTCTTTTGTGCCAAATCTCAGTGGCACTAGCTCTGGATATAAAGGCCATCTGCTCTATCTCCATCGGATTTAGAGCAAAGCTTTTTCATTTCATTTTGACATTGAACAAGTCTTTGCCACTAGCATCTTTGATCAAACATTGCTTATTCTCAAACAACACTTTATAGCCTTTATCATGTAACTGACCAACGCTTAAGAGATTTTGATCAATTTTAGGTACAAATAAAACATCTGCAATAAATTTTGTACCTTCATAACTTGTTATAGCTACTGTGCCTTTTCCTTTGACTTCCAAGTGTTCACCATCCAATCCTCACTCTCTTGACTTCAGTGTCACTTAATTCCTCAAAAAACTCCTTGTCATATGTCATATGATTTGTGCACCCACTGTCAATCAACCATCTCTCGCTTGATTCTTTGCCTGAGGAACAAGTGAGCGCAAACAATTGATCTTCTTCTTCTTGATCAACTACCTGTGCATCTACTTCTTTCACCTGTCCTTTGACTTTGCAGATCATAGCTTCATGTCCAAGTTGATTGCATTTGGAGCATTTGGCGTCTGGTCTTTTCCAACACTTGTATGGTGCATGACCTTTCTACTCACAATGGCCGCAAGGTGGATAGGATTTTTTGAAACCTCCTCCTTTTGTCTTTTGATAATTGGTAGATGAATCTCCATTCGTCGATTGGTTTTTGAAATTTTTCTTGTTTTTATACCTGTTGTTCTCTTGATGCTTAACAGGTAAGGCACCTTCAATCATCCCTTCTTGCCTCATAGCCCTCCTTTGCTCTTCTGCTTGTAAAGCGTTCAAGAGCTCTGTAAGAGAAATCTTTGACAGGTCTTTGGTGTTCTCCAGAGTAGTAATGGTGGCTTCAAACTTCTCTGGAACAGTGACTAGCAGCTTTTCAACGATCCTGGAATCATTTAACACAGAACCAAGCAATCTCACCTTGTTGGCAATGCTGAGAAGTCTGTCAGAGTACTCTTTCACCGACTCCGACTCATTCATCTTGTGCAACTCAAAATCCCTAATCAAATTCAAGACTTTCATTCCACGAATCCTCTCATCTCCTTCATATTCAGGCTTGAGATAATCCCAGATTTCCTTTGCTGTTTTGAGGGACATTATTCGCATGAAGATCATTTGAGATACAGCGCCAAATAGGCAAGCTTTTGCCTTTGATTTTCTTGTCTTCTTTTCCTTCTGTACTTTGATTTGTGCTGCAGTAGGAGGGACCTCGTAATCCTCTTCTATTGCTTCCCAAAGATCCAAGGCCTCCAAATAAGTCTCCATACGAACTGCTCACATTTGATAATTGTCTCCATCGAAGACTGATGGTGCAACAGCTGAAAAATTGGATTCTCCTCCCATTTTGATCTCACAGATCCCCTAAGAAGATATCTCTGATATCAATTGTCAGTGAAATAGTGAGTGATTGAATGGTTGATAACAAGATTATATTATGAAGAACAAGAATACTCGATACAGAATACAAAAAGATATTTACAAGCATCAAAAAGATTTATTTATTTTTTTTTTTTTTTTTCATCATCAAAGAATGAATCAGTGATATTTTGTTTGTATAGACGGTTCACATGGACTATCACCTTAAGGATTGTTGAAGTCTTGCATTCACTAATTTTAAGAAAGATCATGAGTATATAAGTGAGAGACACTGATAAGGAATCAACAAAAGGAAAAGCTCGGATGTCAAATGATAAGGAATCAACACAAAGAAAGCTTTGATACCGAGGGATAAGAAATCACTACAAGAGAAGTAAAATTCAGATCACCTTGTTGATAAAATATCTTAAGACAAGAACACTCTTTTAAGTGTAATTACTTTACCGACAATATTGATGATGTCAAGCTTGCAGTCTAAACTGCATAGAATTGCAATGAAACTTAGCTCGGGGCTAAATAATCATTTTACTACATTTTTAAGTCTCTTTCACTAATACAACGAACATGGCTTTAAATAACCTCAAAATGAAACCCGAGTTGTAACATTCATACTTTATGACCATAATTAACTATTATGTAAATGTAATCTAAAGTAAATAAAAAATCCTAAAATGCATTAATGAAACATCGTAACTCTAAATTATGATCCATCCAAAATTTATAACAATAAATCTTGAATCTTCTTGAATGTGGCATGAATTGAAACATCTTTTGATAATTTTAACAATATTTTCTTCACATCTTCCATAAAATTTATATTTTACTATTGATGTCTTGGTTCATATCAGACACTATCTCTACTCGTATGAGGCCTTAAAGCAAAACTATAATAGCTTATATTCAAAGTGGACAATATCATACTAATGTGGAGGTTCGTTATTCCCAACATGGTATCATAGTCATACCCATATCTTAACTTAGTCACGTCAATAGAATCGTAAGTGTCAAACAAAGAAGTTATGAGCTTTGAAGGTATACACATCATAGCGACCAGGTGTCAAACAAACGATGTACTTTGTTTAGCTCCCATCTTTATAATTGAGTAGAAACATTATGTTATACACTAAAATTTCTCTTGTTCATCCAAAAACATCATTAATTAAATCTTCTAATACAAATACATTAGCTAAAACCACTTCCAAATCAATCATTTAGAAGAAGGTAGGGTTTGTCCATTCAGAAACGAAGCAAAGAACGCCAATGAACTGCTTGGCTCGAAGGATGGCACTGCATGCCCAGCTCCCCTAAATGTTGCAAACGTTAGGCCAGCATATTCCTGGTACCACCCGCTCACCTGCACCCAATCGAACACGCTCAACTTTATTTGATAACGATTTTGTTTCAGTTTTCGGGTTTAAATCCCGTTCGAGAATCGGAATCATTACCTGCTTCTCATGGTACCAAGGCCTCCATGCCTTCGTAATTGGTAGACCGAGTGAACTAAGACTGTATCTTGTCGACAACACGGGAACTCTTCCATCGGTATCTCCACTGTTTCCATAACCAAATTTAGTTCAATTTATTTGATGAACATACTTAAATCTCTCTGATTCAAATTAGATATTAGTTAAGTAAGGTAGAAATGTGTTTAAGGTGTTTTAATTACCTGTAGATCCATACCCTAAGCCCAGCTGCAATTAGCTTCTTGTATATAGGAATCATCGAAGGCTTTGAGTCTGACCAGTTTTCGAACATGGTGGTGCTGTTTTTCAATCTCATCAATGTCAGTGCACGTCAAAAGATTAACCCGAATGGGTCGATGTCACGAACTTCAAAAAGTTTCGTTCTTTTTCTATAAATTTTATATTTTATTTCGAAAGATATGCTAGAAAAAGTTCTTTCGTTAAAATAAAATGAAATTTTGACACTATAGTTAAAGTAGAAAGACTTACAATGACATCATTTACAACACTGTTACGTAAATGGATGTGGTAGTTCACGGGTCAAAATTGGTTTGTTTAGATTATTTACGTATCGCCATCAGCCTCGAGGTTTTAAAACATGTTTGTTAGGGAGACGTTTCCACACCCTTGTAAAGAGTGCTTCGTTACCCTCTTCAACTGATGTGGGATCTCACAATCCACCCTCTTGGGGGCCCAACGTACTCGCTGGCACACCGCCCGATGTCTTACTCTGATACCATTTGTAACGGTCCAAGCCCCACCATTAGCAGATATTATCTGTTTTGACTCGTTACGTATTATCGTTAGCCTCATAATTTTAAAACGCGTATGTTAGGGAAAGGTTTCCACACTCTTGTAACGAGTGCTTCGTTTCCCTCTCCAACTGATGTGGGATCTCACAATTATCGAAATCTCTTTTTAGATGATAACAACCATCTTATCTTCCATATAGTCGTAAATAATACCACATATGCTTTCTAATTTATACATATTAGCTCACGTCAATGTTCATAGTTCAAAAATGAAACTTTTCAAAATTTAAGGGCAGAAGAATTGAAACTTAGAAATTTAGGGGTAGTATGTGTAATTTAACCCGGAATTCAAATTGTTTTTTCGACCCGAAAAAAAAAAAAAAGGAATTACATACTTGCAAATGCTCCAATTTTTTAGCTGATGCCCATCACTCACATGGAGGGCTTCTTGCACATCGGGTCTATTATAAAACGTTTTCGCATAACCATCAAGGCACGGATCATATCCACCCATCATTCTCGGCATCTGTTTCATCAAACAAAAACACGTTAATTACATGATATCATCCACTTTATATGGACTAAAAACAAGAAATTTCTCGACTACCATGGTATTGGAACGCTTGATCATAAGCGCTTGCATGAGATTGCCATCAGCAGATGAAGAATTGGCCATGCAAAGAGGCGTATAAAGACTATAGATATCAATTTCTTTGTATTGTCTAAGCATTTCATCGACACCACCACTACAATTATTATTACTCCAAGTATCATTGCTATTAAAATCACAGCTTTCTCTTATAATTTTATGAGTTTCATCCGAAATAACTGCATGGCTCCATGCATAATCCACCATCCCTCGCCAATCATCGCCATCAGAAGTTTCAGGGTTTCCCAACTGTGGGGAATCGATAAAAAATCATTATAAAATATGAACTACAATTCAAAGATTTAGTGGAATTATATATACAATGAACATACCAAAACCCCATGCAAATCGATGTGAAAGGAGGAATCTTTATTCCTATCATAGATGAGCTCAGCCAGCTCGGGAACATATTTGCCTGTTTTTTTTGTTTACAAGACAGTTGATGTGATTAATAAAAAACACGACATGAAATCAAGTGATTATCGGTGGGAAATCGATGAAAACCTGCATAGCTTTCTCCTGCGATGTAAAATGTATGGTTTTTGTAGGATGGAAACTTGAGGAACCAGTTTTGTAGAAAGGTATAAGCATCGTTTGCTGTCCAAAAACATCACATAAAATCATGTTATATTGTGAAAGGAAGAATCTTTTTATTGTAATACTCAAAAGTTAGAAACCACGACTCTCCACAATGGTATGATATTGTCCACTTTGAGTATAAGCTCTCGTGGCTTTGCTTTGGGCTTCCCCAGAAAGCCTCGTACCAATGAAGATGTATTTCTTACTTATTAGCCCATGATCGTCCTCTTAATTAGCAAATGTGGGACTCCCTCCTAACAATCCCCGCCTCGAATCAAGTACACTATAGAGTCTCCCCTAAGGTCAATGTAGCCCTCGAACAACCTCCTCTTAACTGAGACTCAACTCCTTTCTCTGGAGCCTTCGAACAAAGTACACCCTTTGTTCGACACTTGAGTCATTGTTTACCACACTTTTGAGGCTAGTAACTTCTTTGTTTGACACTTGAGGATTTTATTGACATGACTAAGTTAAGGGCATGACTCTGATACAATTAGGAATCACAAACCTCCACAATGGTATGATATTGTCCACTTCGAGTATAAGCTCTGGTGGGTTTGCTTTGGGCTACCCCAAAAGACTTCGTACCAGTGGAGATGTATTTCTTATTTATAAATCTATGGTCATTCCCCAAACACCCATTACCTGTAAATTCGTCGCCCAAATTGTGGTAATCGGTAGTTGTATTTGTGTAAGAAAAGCCGACACCAACAGGAGATTCCAAGAACAACATATTGGCCTCTGCATCATATCATCATGATGATTAAAGTGTATTCTTTTCTTAAATTTTTTGAAAAAAATTTGGAAGATTTGGATAGAGATTGATAATGTTTTTATTTGAAATACCTTTATTCCAAGAATAGTCATTTAATTTGAGTCCATTTGCATCATTGTCCACTATGAAAGGACCAATCTCTTGTGTTGCTCCATAACCCACAGAGGAGCACCCAGGACCTGAAACCCAACCAAATAAACGAGAATCTTTTGTCACCTCACCTCAGAACAACATTGAAAATGGTAGGATGAAATGATTGATTACCTCCATTGAGCCAAAGAACCAAGGGTTTTTGGTCAGGGTGAGAGGCGGCTTCATAGAACCAGTAAAACAATGCCCTGCCATGGGGCTCGTGGACGGTGACATAGCCGGCGAAATGGCGGAATCCGACGAGGGGTTGGCCGGGCAAGTTAGTGACGAGGTCGTCTTGTCGGGAGTGATGAGTGTGTAAAGGGCATTGTGTTTTAGGCAATCCCAACGCAGGCGGCACAAGCAGAGCACAGACCACAAAAACCGTGCCCATTATTGAAACCTTCATAATGGTAAATAATATGTTAAGGAGAAGTGTTTATGAAGCATTGGAAACACACCCACTTCACCATTTATACACTCCAATCTTCTGAAATGAATGAGAGAGAGAGAGAGAGAGAGAGAGAGAGAGAGGGATATGCTGTCTTCCACGTGCCAAAACTGTGTTCATTTGATGCTGGGTCTTGTTTTTTCTTTCCTAATTTGCATTTTTGGTTTGGCTTTGGGATCTTATTTCAACCTTTCTTTTAGATGGGTTGTTTGATCTTTACATGTTCTTCAAATTTTTTACAACAATTTAGAATCAGTTCTTCAGCTGTTTTCAAATTAGTTTTCTTTTGTTTCAATTGGGATAATCTTTTCTAACAATTTGGTTTGGTTTGGTTGTTCTTAAGGATGCTTGGGAAAATTAAGTTTTTTTTGTTGTAATTTATGTTTGAGTAACCTCCTATGAATTTGTAACCGTAAATATTGTCCGTTTTGACATGTTACTTATGTTGTATTGTCGTCAGTCTCACCGTTCTTGAAAATTTTTATAAGGAATGTTACGTTCCCCTCTCCTATTGACGTGAGATCTCAGAATTCACTCATTTTTGAGTCAGCATCCTCACTGATCGTTCCGTGTCTGGCTTTAATACCATTTGTAATAGCTCAAGCCCACCGCTAGCAGATATTGTACATGTTACGTTTCGTCGTCAGCTCATGGTTTTACCTTGTAAGGAATGCTTTGTTCCCCTCTCCAACCGATGTGGGATCTCACAATTCACCTCCTTAGGGTTCCAGCGTCCTCGCTAACACACCACCTACTGTCTGGCTCTAATATTATTTGTAATAGCTCAAGTCTGCCGCTAGCATATATTTTACATGTTAAATGTCGCTGTCAGCCTCACGGTTTTAGAACGTGTATGTTAGGGAGATATTTCCACACGTTTATAAGTTATGCTTCGTTCCCCTTTACAACCGAGTTAGGATCCCACAGAATTTCCTTAACAACATACCATAGAAAACAAAACATGTGCTTGTCTGTAAAGGCAACCGTCGACCTAAATATAATTCAACTAGTCATAACATATAATTGTGACGAAAAACTGATGTATGTTCAAATCTCCTCAAATCCGAAGCACATTAAACATTAGTGGGATTAAAGAGTAATTGTATTTATACCATTCATGAAATGGATGAACTTATAATTAATACGAATCAATCAAATTTACAAATTAAACATAAACTCGATTTCTTAACCTCAAATCCGAGGCACCTAACTCGTGAATAACATGCTCGATCGAAGTTCATAATAAGAGGTTTTAGTATGCGATTGTGAAGCATGCCATATGCCTTGATATAAATAATTTGTTTTTGGTTTCACATGTGAACACTTCCACAAGGGAAGCATGATACCCAAAACAAATCAAAACCCTCTAGAAATCTCCACACACAAACACCCACAAAAAAAAGGTTTTGTTCTTCACCTCTTCCAGCTCCGATCATTGCGGAGCTCGAGTTGTACTAGTTCGGTTCATGGGAGCTTCCATGTAATGAACTTTATCGTTTTTTCTTAACTTTATTTGAGGTTATAATGAAATGGGGTATGTGGGTTAAAATATATTTTATATGACCGCAATGAGTTAGAATTTTTCCCTGATTTAGTTAGTAGTATATTAAATAAGTTAGTTGATAGCTTACTTAAACGTTGTGAACATTAATGAAAATCAGGCTTTCGATCCCGCTTATGTTTCTCATTCTTAACATATAGGCGAGGCGGTGTTTGGAAAGTAAAAATGATATGTTTTACTCCGAGAGAGCGAAAATATCCGAACAGGACGAGGCCGAATAGGGCGGCGATTTCTGGGTATTGGAAGGTAGCGGGAACTGATAAAGCTATTGTGGCCTGTTAAGGATAGTTAATATTTGACTTAGCATATCATATTTGTCATTTTATTAAAGACAAATATACTATATTCATTTATTATTACCATATTATTTGTGATTTTCTATATTTATATTATATTCATTTATTATTCTTCCTTTCATTATTGTATTATTTGTAATTTACTATATTTATCTCGTAACAACCGTACAAAACAAAATAATGATGATAATTAATAATTAAACAATTAAAATAATAATTTTCCCTCCACTGCTCGCTCCTCCTTCCTCTTCCAACTATCTTTCCTCAACCAACTCCTCCGTCAAAATTCAATATAGGATGCCTAGGTTGTTCCTGCCACAATTAAAAAAAAAAAAAAAACCAACAACAAGATTTACGGGGAGTGATGGAGATTTAATTGGAAGAGACAGATTAGAGGTTTAATTTGAGAGACAGATATTGTAGATTTAATTGGAGGGACAGATTTTTGAGATTTTATTGGAGAGAGATTTTGCTTTGTTATTAAGGTAAGTCATTTTTCACATCTCCTTTTGATATATCCAATCGTGTTACAAGAAATAAGGTCCGAATCCAATTTTTCCTTTATTTAATTATTCGGAATCAAATCTATTGCTTATTTAGATTTTAATTAGCATTTTAGGTGATAGACATAACTAGAATCAATGAGGCCAATATTTGTAAATAGAATTAAAAGAAAAAAGAAAGTAAATACATAACAGAGAGAAAAAGATGGAAGATAGAAAGTAAATACAGAGAAATATGGAAGATTTGGTGAAAAAAAATTTAGAAGGATAAATACACAGAGGAAAAGTAAAAGTTTAACAAAGATATTGAAGATTTGTGAAAAAACAGATGAAATATAGAGTAGTAAAATAATGGGAGATATGGAATTGATTATATTTGTGTTTATAGATGTAAAGAAAAATATATGGTAAATAAATAGATGGCATGAAAATGAAATTATAACTAACATAAATAAACATTTAAAATTTTATGTTTCCATGTTGTTTATCACATGAGTCAATGTAAATTAGAGAAATAATTTTATAGAAGTTCGAACTTGAAGCTGATGTCATAAACTTACCTAGGTTGACTTGATTTCAAAAGATATAATCAAACTTTTATTAAGGATAAATTTGTGACAACAACTTAAGCTAATTAGGTAAGTGATCTTACTATCGGCTCGGGCGAAGGACTTATCTTATGTATGACGACACGTGCCCAGTGGCCCTTGCACGTGTCATTTATGCTTCATGTTGTGTGATGATGTGATGACGTTAGATGATGATGTGTTGTTGTTGTATGATGATGTGATGATGTTATATGAATGACGTACTTGGTATGCTTGATGCACTTTATGACAATATGACCAGTATGATGATTGCGTGACGTTTACCTTAATATGAAGATGTTTTCCATATTGAGCATGCTATATGATGATGAGTGTCATATTGCATCATGTCGTTAGATCGACATAGGACACAACCCTAAGAGCATGATAACAATATTAATATAAATATCTACGAGTATGTGTTACCTAGAGTAACAAAGAGATGAGACTAGAGAGTTGTGTCAGAAGAGACGTTATGATGGATTTAGAGGGACCTCATGCATATGTATGTTCATAAGCATAGGCCTACTTCCCCTAGAGATGATGAGTGCGGACGCGCACAATGCGATGATGAGTGCGAATGTGCACGAGCGCAAATGCGCACACATGAGGGTGTTCATGAGGCACATGATACTATAGGATTCCGCTGACCTCCGGACGCCGCTACAGATTAGCTTGACCAGAGGGTCCAGGGGGTGTGCAAGCGCCCTGGGGATTCACACTTGCACGTGTGAGTCATGTGTAAGGAAGTACTACACATCCAATTTATCCGAGACTGGAGGCCACCCTTATGATGATTAGAGATAGTTCCCTAAATCATGATTGCATGTGTTTGCATTTGCATGGCTCCCTATAGTGGGGTCACTTACTGAGTATTCTTTGAAATACTCAGGCCGTGTGCCACATCATTTTTCAGGTAAAGGCAAATCGCACTTGTACGGTGGGCGGCGACATTGCGAGCAGAGATTGTGGCACGTGCATAGGGTAGACTCATATTTAAATTCCTAGTCTTAAGTTAGAGGAGGTTGTTTTGCATTCCATTGTTTTAAACTATTTTGTATTTGTTTTTATTTTCTCTAAATTTCAGTATTTACTATTTAAACACGTAAGACCATGGCTGTGTTTTCCGGAGAAGAAGTTGTTTTAAGCATTTTTCGAAGTTTACGTTATAAATGATATTTATGTAAGAGTTATATTTCTGCATTACATGTTACATATTGCCGTCAGCCTCACGGTTTTAGAACGTGTATGTTAGGGAGAGATTTCCACACCTTTATAAGTTATGCTCCGTTCCCCTCTACAATCGATGTAGGATCCCATAGAATTTCCTTAACAACATACCATAGAAAACAAAACATGTGTTTGTTTGTAAAGGCAACCGTCGACCAAAATATAATTCAACTAGTCATAACACTAATAATGTGTGGATATTTTTTAAAATAACNTAAAGGCAACCGTCGACCAAAATATAATTCAACTAGTCATAACACTAATAATGTGTGGATATTTTTTAAAATAACTACAAATATTATTGGTATCTTAGTGAATTTAGGATATTTGAAATTTAACAACCGCACAAAATTGGTTTTTTTTTTCTTTAATTTTTTTTTTCATGTTTTTGAGGTTTGATTGTACTATGTATGATGTTGGTTGATGATTGGGTTTTATGTCGAATTTCATGAAAAACACTGCACAAGCATCAATAATCAAAGAGTGCGAAATGGAGGAGCTTTCTATGGCGGCGGCGGGGAGGCAGCTGAATCCAGTAGTTGGCGGAGGACACAAAGGCAGCGGGAATTGTTACTTAGACATTGTCGCCTTATCAGGCGGAGGTGACGAGATAATTAATCATCAAAACAGTTCGAATATCTCGAAGTTACCTTTGTCGAGATGTAGCTCAAAAGTCGCCAAACGTGGCCACCTTTGGGGCGGCAGAAAGCCACACCGGCTCGATCTTATCAATAGCTACAATGGCGGCGTGACTACCAGAACTGAAGAAAATACAATCTCGTACGTGTCACTTCTCAACCATCTTCTGGTGCAAAATGCAGCGTTTCAATTGGTTGCGCCGCTTATTAGGTGTAGGTTGTAATTATGATAATATTAGAGATTTATGATATCATTATATCTTATAATTAGTGAAATTAAATTAATTAATGACACAAGAAGATGTATATATATCAGAGAATACAAGATATTAAGAAAATCTATCTAAAAATCTGGAGTAAACAAATCAAAACAAAATCTAATCAAATCAAATCAAAATTAAATCAAATCCAAACTAAATCTAACTCCTATAGATTTAATCAAATACAACAATCTAAACAAATACGTGATCTTTAACACTCTTCCTTGTTTAGATGTCGTGAATTCCAAGCTTTTTCCTGAACACCCATCTTACTCAAATTATCTTTCTGTTTAGAGGTCGATCAACCAACTCCCTTGTTTTGTTTTTCTCGATCATCGAAGGCTCCTCCTCTGACAAGTGCATCATCAACCAAAGCATCTTGTTGTTCATCTTCAAACTCTTCTAACATGCTACCAAAGATTAAATTGTTTGGTGCATTAGAAATTTGATTCACTTTCGTTAGTCTTGGCTCATAATAACACGACTAGTGTGTGGTTGAAAAACTCTGTAAGCTTTGGATATAGTGCTATACCCAACAAAGATGCCAGCTTCTGCCTTTTTTTCAAGCTTATCACGCTTGACCTGTGGAATGTAAGTGAAGCAAAGACACCAAAATACTCTAAGGAACCTTAAAGAAAGTTTGTAACAATTCCAAACTTCAAATGATGTGAGGTCTTTCACAGCTTTTGTTGAAATTCGATTTTGCAAGCACATAACAGTATTTGTTGCTTTTCCCCAAAAACGTTTTGGAAGATCCTTCTCATGAAGCATGCATCTCGTCATCTTCATTATGAACCTATTCCTCCTTTCACTGACGTCATTCTGTTGAGGATTGTACGGTGCTGTCAATTGATGTTCAGTTCCAGCCTCTTCACAAAACCTATTAAAATTTTCTGAAGTGTACTCCTTGTGATTATTTGATCTTATAGTCCGAATCAAGCATGCACTTTCATTCTCAACTCTGGCTTTAAATTTCCAAAATACACCCGCAACTTCTGACTTTTTCTTCAGCAAGAGGATCCAACACATTCTTGTAGATCATCAATAAAAAGAATGTAATAAAGATTACCATTTAATGATGGTGTTCGCTGAGGACCACCAAGATCAGTATGAACCAGCTGCAGTTTTTCCGAGGCTCTCCATGCCTGTTTAGGAAAGGGTTGCCTATGTTGCTTCCCAAAATTACAAGCACGACAAGGAAGCATGTCATCATCAATGTCAGCAAGTCCTTCTACCAGCTTCTTTGACTGCATTGGAAGCAAACTTCGATGATAAAAGTGCCCAAGTCTTTTGTGCCAAATCTCAGTGGCACTAGCTCTGGATATAAAGGCCATCTGCTCTATCTCCATCGGATTTAGAGCAAAGCTTTTTCATTTCATTTTGACATTGAACAAGTCTTTGCCACTAGCATCTTTGATCAAACATTGCTTATTCTCAAACAACACTTTATAGCCTTTATCATGTAACTGACCAACGCTTAAGAGATTTTGATCAATTTTAGGTACAAATAAAACATCTGCAATAAATTTTGTACCTTCATAACTTGTTATAGCTACTGTGCCTTTTCCTTTGACTTCCAAGTGTTCACCATCCAATCCTCACTCTCTTGACTTCAGTGTCACTTAATTCCTCAAAAAACTCCTTGTCATATGTCATATGATTTGTGCACCCACTGTCAATCAACCATCTCTCGCTTGATTCTTTGCCTGAGAAACAAGTGAGCGCAAACAATTGATCTTCTTCTTCTTGATCAACTACCTGTGCATCTACTTCTTTCACCTGTCCTTTGACTTTGCAGATCATAGCTTCATGTCCAAGTTGATTGCATTTGGAGCATTTGGCGTCTGGTCTTTTCCAACACTTGTATGGTGCATGACCTTTCTACTCACAATGGCCGCAAGGTGGATAGGATTTTTTGAAACCTCCTCCTTTTGTCTTTTGATAATTGGCAGATGAATCTCCATTCGTCGATTGGTTTTTGAAAATTTTCTTGTTTTTATACCTGTTGTTCTCTTGATGCTTAACAGGTAAGGCACCTTCAATCATCCCTTCTTGCCTCATAGCCCTCCTTTTCTCTTCTTCTTGTAAAGCGTTCAAGAGCTTTGTAAGAGAAATCTTTGACAGGTCTTTGGTGTTCTCCAGAGTAGTAATGGTGGCTTCAAACTTCTCTGGAACAGTGACTAGCAGCTTTTCAACGATCCTGGAATCATTTAACACAGAACCAAGCAATCTCACCATGTTGGCAATGCTGAGAAGTCTGTCAGAGTACTCTTTCACCGACTCCGACTCATTCATCTTCTGCAACTCAAAATCCCTATTCAGGACTTTCATTCCACGAATCCTCTCATCTCCTTCATATTCAGGCTTGAGATAATCCCAGATTTCCTTTGCTGTTTTGAGGGACATTATTCGCATGAAGATCATTTGAGATACAGCGCCAAATAGGCAAGCTTTTGCCTTTGATTTTCTTGTCTTCTTTTCCTTCTGTACTTTGATTTGTGCTACAGTAGGAGGGACCTCGTAATCCTCTTCTATTGCTTCCCAAAGATCCAAGGCCTCCAAATAAGTCTCCATACGAACTGCTCACATTTGATAATTGTCTCCATCGAAGACTGATGGTGCAACAGCTGAAAAATTGGATTCTCCTCCCATTTTGATCTCACAGATCCCCTAAGAAGATATCTCTGATATCAATTGTCAGTGAAATAGTGAGTGATTGAATGGTTGATAACAAGATTATATTATGAAGAACAAGAATACTCGATACAGAATAGAAAAAGATATTTAGAAGCATCAAAAAGATTTATTTATTTGTTTTTTTTTTTTTCATCATCAAAGAATGAATCAGTGATATTTTGTTTGTATAGACGGTTCACATGGACTATCACCTTAAGGATTGTTGAAGTCTTGCATTCACTAATTTTAAGAAAGATCATGAGTATATAAGTGAGAGACACTGATAAGGAATCAACAAAAGGAAAAGCTCGGATGTCAAATGATAAGGAATCAACACAAAGAAAGCTTTGATACCGAGGGATAAGAAATCACTACAAGAGAAGTAAAATTCAGATCACCTTGTTGATAAAATATCTTAAGACAAGAACACTCTTTTAAGTGTAATTACTTTACCGACAATATTGATGATGTCAAGCTTGCAGTCTAAACTGCATAGAATTGCAATGAAACTTAGCTCGGGGCTAAATAATCATTTTACTACATTTTTAAGTCTCTTTCACTAATACAACGAACATGGCTTTAAATAACCTCAAAATGAAACCCGAGTTGTAACATTCATATTTTATGACCATAATTAACTATTATGTAAATGTAATCTAAAGTAAATAAAAAATCCTAAAATGCATTAATGAAACAGCGTAACTCTAAATTATGATCCATCCAAAATTTATAACAATAAATCTTGAATCTTATTGAATGTGGTATGAATTGAAACATCTTTTGATAATTTTAACAATATTTTCTTCACATCTTCCATAAAATTTATATTTCACTATTGATGTCTTGGTTCATATCAGACACTATCTCTACTCGTATGAGGCCTTAAAGTAAAACCATAATAGCTTATATTCAAAGTGGACAATATTATACTAATGTGGAGGTTCGTTGTTCCCAACATGGTATCATAGTCATACCCATATTTTAACTTAGTCACGTCAATAGAATCATCAAGTGTCAAACAAATAAGTTATGAGCTTCGAAGGTATAGTCATAACGACTAGGTGTCAAACAAACGGTGTACTTTGTTTGAGAACTCGAGAAAAAGAGACCTCAAAAGAGTTGTTCTTTTTAGCTCCCACGTTTGTTTTAGCAATCATACAACAAACAGTATCTTTATAATTGAGTAGAAACATTATGTTATACACTAAAATTTCTCTTGTTCATCCAAAAACATCATTAATTAAACCTTCTAATACGAATACATTAGCTAAAACCACTTCCAAATCAATCATTTAGAAGAAGGTAGGGATTGTCCATTCAGAAACGAAGCAAAGAACGCCAATGAACTGCTTGGCTTGAAGCATGGCACTGCATGCCCAGCTCCCCTAAATGTTGCAAACGTTAGGCCAGCATATTCCTGGTACCACCCGCTCACCTGCGCCCAATCGAACACGCTCAGCTTTATTTGATAACGATTTTGTTTTAGTATTCGGGTCTAAATCCCGTTCGAGAATCGGAATCATTACCTGCTTCTCATGGTACCAAGGCCTCCAGGCCTTCGTAATTGGTAGACCAAGTGAACTAAGACTGTATCTTGTCGACAACACGGGAACTCTTCCATCGGTATCTCCACTGTTTCCATAACCAAATTTAGTTCAATTTATTTGATGAACATACTTAAATCTCTCT
>NW_019646648.1:32520-33346 GCF_002806865.2 Cucurbita pepo subsp. pepo
GAGAGAGAGAGAGAGAGAGAGAGAGAGAGAGAGGGATATGCTGTCTTCCACGTGCCAAAACTGTGTTCATTTGATGCTGGGTCTTGTTTTTTCTTTCCTAATTTGCATTTTTGGTTT
The DNA here is from genome assembly GCF_002806865.2 of Cucurbita pepo subsp. pepo. Lineage (NCBI taxonomy): Eukaryota > Viridiplantae > Streptophyta > Magnoliopsida > Cucurbitales > Cucurbitaceae > Cucurbita > Cucurbita pepo. Next base: position 32,638 of record NW_019646648.1, read on the forward strand.
GGCTTTGGGATCTTATTTCAACCTTTCTTTTAGATGGGTTGTTTGATCTTTACATGTTCTTCAAATTTTTTACAACAATTTAGAATCAGTTCTTCAGCTGTTTTCAAATTAGTTTTCTTTTGTTTCAATTGGGATAATCTTTTCTAACAATTTGGTTTGGTTTGGTTGTTCTTAAGGATGCTTGGGAAAATTAAGTTTTTTTTGTTGTAATTTATGTTTGAGTAACCTCCTATGAATTTGTAACCGTAAATATTGTCCGTTTTGACATGTTACTTATGTTGTATTGTCGTCAGTCTCACCGTTCTTGAAAATTTTTATAAGGAATGTTACGTTCCCCTCTCCTATTGACGTGAGATCTCAGAATTCACTCATTTTTGAGTCAGCATCCTCACTGATCGTTCCGTGTCTGGCTTTAATACCATTTGTAATAGCTCAAGCCCACCGCTAGCAGATATTGTACATGTTACGTTTCGTCGTCAGCTCATGGTTTTACCTTGTAAGGAATGCTTTGTTCCCCTCTCCAACCGATGTGGGATCTCACAATTCACCTCCTTAGGGTTCCAGCGTCCTCGCTAACACACCACCTACTGTCTGGCTCTAATATTATTTGTAATAGCTCAAGTCTGCCGCTAGCATATATTTTACATGTTAAATGTCGCTGTCAGCCTCACGGTTTTAGAACGTGTATGTTAGGGAGATATTTCCACAC
>NW_019646649.1:0-594 GCF_002806865.2 Cucurbita pepo subsp. pepo
TTCCCTTTCACAAACGCCAAACTTTTCTTCTTCCTCCCATCTCCCAGCACCCAACAATTCTGTGTGAATCTGTAAATTCAGCTCAATGAAGAAGTTTGAGATGGTTTTCATACCTGCCCCAGGAATGGGTCATCTTGCTTCCACAGTAGAAATGGCCAATGTTCTTGTCACTCGAGATCCTAGTCTCTCTGTCACAGTGCTCGTCATGAAGCTGCCCTACGATCTCAAAGTTGCTGAATGTATCGACTCACTTTCTATGTCTTTCACAGGCAATTCTATACAATTCATCGTCCTTCCTGAACCGTCCCTTCCAGAAGAAAGTAAAAAGGACTTCATTGTGCTGGTTGAAAGCTACAAAGCTTATGTCAGAGAGGCTGTCGCCAACTTGGTTGGCTCTGAGACAAGTCTTGACTCGCCTCAGCGAGCTGGGTTTGTCATTGACATGTTCTGTACAACCATGATCGATGTGGCTAATGAATTTGGGGTTCCTTGTTATGTGTTTTATACCTGCAGCGCTAGCTTTCTGGCTTTTAGTGTTCATCTTCAAGAGCTTTACGACCAGAATGATAGCAATGAGGTGGTGGAACAGTTGCT
>NW_019646649.1:5418-18908 GCF_002806865.2 Cucurbita pepo subsp. pepo
TAATCCCATTCCGAGTAAACTCATTCCTAGTCTCTTCTCCAACAAGGACAAGGCCATTTGGTTTCATAACCATATTAAGAGATTTAGATCAGAAATCAAAGGGATTCTCATCAATACATTTATGGAAATGGAATTTCATGCCATGGAGTCCATATCGAGTAATGGCAGAGTCTTCCCACCGCTATACTTCGTTGGACCCATTTTGCATTTGAAAAACACAGGGGTTGCTGGATCAAGTGAGGCTGAAAATTATGAAGAAATATTACAATGGCTTGATGGTAAACCTCCATCATCAGTGGTTCTCGTGTGTTTTGGGACCATGGTGAGCTTTGATGAAGATCAGGTGGTGGAGATAGCAAATGCATTGGAGGAAAGTGGGGTTGGCTTCATATGGTCCCTTAGGCAGCCCCCACCAAAGGGTAAGTTCGAAGCGCCGAGAAACTACACCGACATCAAAGAAGTCCTACCGGAGGGATTTCTCGATAGAACAGCAGATATTGGGAGAGTGATCGGATGGACGTCACAGGTGGAGCTATTGGCACACCCCTCTATAGGAGGATTCGTGTCACATTGTGGTTGGAACTCAATTATAGAAAGTGTATGGCATGGAGTGCCGATGGCGACATGGCCTATGCACGCCGAGCAACAATTCAACGCCTTTCAGATGGTGAAGGAATTGGGATTGGCTGTGGAGATCACATTAGAGTATAGAATTACTTTTGGTGAAGGTAAGCCGAGATTGGTGAGTGCAGAAGAGATAAAGAATGGAATCAGGACATTGATGGGTGAAGAAAGTAATGAGATAAAGAAGAGAGTGAAAGCTAAAAGTGAAGAGAGTAGGAAAAGTGTGAAGGAAGGTGGATCCTCCTTTATCTCATTAGGCAAATTTATAGACAACGTTTTGGCCAACTCGCCAGGAGGAGGAAACTAAAGGATGCAGTTTCATATGCTTAAAATATATACATAGATTTTGTGTACCTCCATCACAGATGACTCTCTTCCCCTCAATGTGCATGCGCCCGACCTATCATATCGTTCATTAGCTCAACCCCGACTTGTGATACTCTTGGTTAGCTCGTCTTCCTTCTCCATTCCAAATTTTGGTTCTGTTTCCTGAAGGAGATTGCTCGAAGTAAGATTTTATGATTTCAACAACTTTATTCAGTCAAATTAACAAAGAACAACAACAAAAACTATTCAAGTATTTCACGTGATGATCAATAACAAAGATCATTTAAAATTCACATTCGCAATCAAGCAAACTTTGAAGCTACACTCAAAGCGAAGTTTAGCTATAAAGATGATAAGAATGTGTTTCATTTGTGAATATTGCAATGAAGAAATACTTGCACGGTTGTTAAAATTTATGATACTTTAAAGTTATAAGAAAAATAGTAAACACAACAATTTGAATAGTATAGTACAATATATATATATATACAAATTTATATTGTGTATATATAAGATAAACACAGACTTCATAACTTCATATCAAACAACTCGTCACTTCACATCAAGCTCTCTAAATGCAGACTAAACAACACAAGACTTATAGCGTGTCAAACGCTGTTTATTCTAATACTAGAATCCTTGAAGTTATGTTCTAACAAATACTTGAAATGATTTTGGGTGGGAAGATTGGTACGAGTTTCAAGCCCATATGGCAAGTAAAGACATCAAAGCAGCTCCAAGAATAAGAGCAACGTTGGCAAAGAATTGAAGCTTTGCATTGCTCTGCATTCTAAGGCTCATAAAATCAGCAGCCAGAAAGTCCACTAGAGCCATATACATTAAGATACCAGCGGAGGCTGCATTCAGAATCCCCTCAACTATGAGTGCTTTTGGGCTATCCTCGTCGTAGCTGTTGGTTACTCCAATGCCTATTGCTATCCCAATTGGCGTTGTCAGGCAGAAGAAAACTGCCATTATCACCGCTGCCCTGGTTCTGAGCTTTGCCTGGGCGATGCATCCTCCGAGGCCCATACCTTCAAATAACTGATGAAAAGTGATGGCCGCCACAAGAGGTTTTATTGTACTTGGAGTTTCAGAAACACCCATACCAATCCCTATAATTACCGAATGTACCACAATTCCAAGCTCTAGTACCTGAGAGATCACCCGGTGCCGGAGAATCTCCGTGGATGATCCGACGACTTTGGCAGAGGCATGAGCGTGACATGCAGGATGCATCTCTCCATCGCCGTCCGTCTCAGGCTGAGGCTTATTCAGATTCAGTCGAGTGAAATAAGAACTGGCACCGGCGTCCACCATCAAAGTGGCAATGGCAGCCACCATAGACACCAAGCCGGTGAACGGAAACTTCGCCCAAGGATTCTGTTTCAGTTTCGGCGACGTCAGATTCTCGTAGGCATCAGGAAGGACATGGATGAATCCGGTGGCCAATATGACACCAGCCGCGAAGGCTTTAACGACAAAGAAAATATCCTTGTCCGGACTCAAGGCTGGCAATGCCCTCCCGAGTAAGGGAATAAACACCCCAAGGATTCCAGCGAGAAGAATCGTAGCTATGGCGACGATTTTGTATTTGAGGGCTAGGGTTTTGTTTCGAACGCCTCCGTCTTCTTCTTCTTCTTGTTCAGGACATTGGCAGCCTGCAGCAATCACAGAAGGAACAAGTAGAAGAAACAGAACGAGAAAAGCGGGAAGAAGACGGTGAAGCTTGAAGTCCGCCATTGCAATGGTGAATGGGAGCAATTTCGAAACTGAGTGAAAGAAACGCAGACATTTTGGGATTTTAAAGACTGCAATTCGGAAAACAAATTGGCTGTGGAGAAATCATGTCGACATCAAAGTACATAACTGCCCGAAGCGTCGTTGGACTAAAAATTTTTGGAATGTGGACGTTCTGTAATTTTTCTACTTTCCAACTTTGCCCTCGCGGTTACTTGGACTTTAGTCCCTACGTTTGGAAAGAAGAGATGATAGAAGGGACAAAACAGTAAATTAGGAATTTTAAATTTTACGTTTAGTAATAAACTACACATAATTGAACAATAAAATAACTGTAATTATTTAACCAATTTTGATTAAATTTAATATTTATTAAAAAATAGAGAAACTAAAACTAAACGAACCAATAAATTTTAATATAGTATTTATCCAAAATATGTTGATTTATTGAATGTTAACGCTGTAAATATCAATGAACACTATAAATATTAATGGTTGTTAGTCGTGTGTTAGCGGTAGACGCTATATATTGACACTGGAAATATGAACGGAATAACTATTTTGAATAGAATGTTAAGTGTTGTTAGGTGTAAACGCTATATGGATAGAAATAAGCAACAGGTATTTGATGGTCACCAATGGAAGAGCAGATATAGCAAGCTAGAAGCAATTAGAATAAAGCATAAGCCCTTGCTTCTTTTCTTTTCCCCTCATATTTAGCAATTTGGTATCCCAATTTGGGAAGACAGTACACATTATTTATTACTTAATAGACAAACCTGCCTCACATACGCTTACTTAATCACATGAACGACACATGGCACGATCTCGAGCTTGCCATTTAAAAAATAAAAATAAAAAATAAAAATTTAGGGAATGATCGTCGGTTTATAATCAAGAAATACTATGTTCTTTGGTACGAGACCTTTTGGGGAAGCCCAAAGCAAAGCCATGATAGCTTATGCTCAAAGTGAACAATATCATACCATTGTGGAGAGTCGTGTTCATCTAACATAGTATCAGAGTCATGCCATTAGAATCCTCAAATGTCGAACAAAGTATTGTGAGCCTCGAAAACAGTCAAAAAGTGACTAAAGTATCAAACAAAGGGTGTACTTTGTTTGAAAACTCCAAAAGAATAAAAAAAATGAGTCCAGCTTCGATTAAGGGAAGGCGTACTTTGTTCGAGAGGAGGTGTTGGATGAAAATCTCACATCGGCTAAATTAGGGAATGATCATGGATTTATAACCAAGGAATACTATCTCAATTGGTACAAGGCTTTTTGGGTAAGCCCAAAGAAAAGCCATAAGAGCATATGCTCAAAGTCGTGTTCATCTAATAGTTTTCATACCTGCCCCACAAATGGATCACCTTGCTTCCACAGTAGAAATGGCCAATGTTCTCGTCACTCGAGATCCCGTCTCTCTGTCACAGTGCTCGTCATGAAGCTGCCCTACGATCTCAAGGTTGCTGAATGTATCGACTCACTTTCTGTGTCTTTCATAGGCAAATCTATACAATTCATCGTCCCTTCTAGAAGAAAGTAAAAAGGACTTCATTGTGCTAGTTGAAAGCTACAAAGCTTATGTCAGAGAGGGTGTCGCCAACTTGGTTGGCTCTGAGACAAGTCTTTTCTCACCCCAGCTAGCTGGGTTTGTCATTGACATGTTCTGTACAACCATGATCGATGTGGCTAATGAATTCGGTCAAGTATTTCATATGATGATAAATAACAAAGATCATTTAACATTCACATTCAAAATCAAACACACAAGCAAACTTTGAAGCTACACTCAAATCAAAGTTTAGCTATAAAGATGATAAGAACAAGAATGTGTTTCATTTGTGAATATTGCAATGATGAAATGCTTGCAGGATTGTTAAAATTTATGATATTTTAAAGTTATGAGAAAACTAGTAAAAACAATAATTTGAATTGGGTAGTACACTATAAACGTAAATATACATCCTGACTTTATAACATAAGTGCAGACTTAACAACACAATTTGTGAGATCTTACATTGATTTGAGAAGGGAACGAGTGTCAGCGAGGACGCTGGGCCGTGAAGGATGTGAATTGTGAGATGCCGCATCTCGAAAAATCTCCAAAGAAGACAATATCTGCTAGCAGTGAGCTTGGAGTATTACACAAGACATATAGCACTTCAAATGCCCTTTATATTAATACTTGAATCCTTGAAGTCATATGTTGTGACAAATACTTGAAATGATTTTGGGTGGGAAGATTGGTATGAATTTTCAAGCCCATATGGCAAGTAAATACATCAAAGCAGCTCCAAGAATAAGAGCAACATTGGCAAAGAATTGAAACTTTGCATTGCTCTGCATTCTAGGGCTCATAAAATCAGCAGCAACAAGATCCACAAGAGCCATGTGTAGTAAGATACCAGCGGAGGCTGCATTCAAAATCCCCTCAACTGAGTGCTTTTGGGCTATCTTAGGCGTAGCTGTTGGTTACTCCAATGCCTATTGCTATCCCAATTGGCGATGTCAGGCAGAAGAAAACTGCCATTAGCATCGCTGCCCTCGTCTTCAACTTTGGCTGGGGGATGCATCCTCCTACGCCCATACCTTCAAATAACTGATGAACAGTGATGGCCGCTCCAACAGATTTTATATTAGGTATCACTAGATTTGGAATTTCAGAAACATCCATACCAATCCCTATAATTACTGAATGTACCAAAATTCCAAGCTCTAGTACCTGAGAGATCACCCGGTGCCGGAGAATGTCCGTGGATGATCCGACGACTTTGGCAGAGCCATGAGCGTGACCTGCAGGATGCATCTCTCCATCGCCGTCCGTCTCAGGCTGAGGCTTATTCAGATTCAGTCGAGTGAAATAAGAACTGGCACCGGCGTCCACCATCAAAGTGGCAATGGCAGCCACCATAGACACCAAGCCGGTGAACGGAAACCTCGCCCAAGGATTCTGTTTCAGTTTCGGCGACGTCAGATTCTCGTAGGCATCAGGAAGGACGTGGATGAATCCGGTGGCCAATATGACACCAGCCGCGAAGGCTTTAACGACAAAGAAAATATCCTTGTCCGGACTCAAGGCCGGCAATGCCCTCCCGAGTAAGGGAATAAACACCCCAAGGATTCCAGCGAGAAGAATCGTAGCTATGGCGACGATTTTGTATTTGAGGGCTAGGGTTTTGTTTCGAACGCCTCCGTCTTCTTCTTCTTCTTGTTCAGGACATTGGCAGCCTGCAGCAATCACAGAAGGAACAAGTAGAAGAAACAGAACGAGAAAAGCGGGAAGAAGACGGTGAAGCTTGAAGTCCGCCATTGCAATGGTGAATGGGAGCAATTTCGAAACTGAGTGAAAGAAACGCAGACATTTTGGGATTTTAAAGACTGCAATTCGGAAAACAAATTGGCTGTGGAGAAATCATGTCGACATCAAAGTACATAACTGCCCGAAGCGTCGTTGGACTAAAAATTTTTGGAATGTGGACGTTCTGTAATTTTTCTACTTTCCAACTTTGCCCTCGCGGTTACTTGGACTTTAGTCCCTACGTTTGGAAAGAAGAGATGATAGAAGGGACAAAACAGTAAATTAGGAATTTTAAATTTTACGTTTAGTAATAAACTACACATAATTGAACAATAAAATAACTGTAATTATTTAACCAATTTTGATTAAATTTAATATTTATTAAAAAATAGAGAAACTAAAACTAAACGAACCAATAAATTTTAATATAGTATTTATCCAAAATATGTTGATTTATTGAATGTTAACGCTGTAAATATCAATGAACACTATAAATATTAATGGTTGTTAGTCGTGTGTTAGCGGTAGACGCTATATATTGACACTGGAAATATGAACGGAATAACTATTTTGAATAGAATGTTAAGTGTTGTTAGGTGTAAACGCTATATGGATAGAAATAAGCAACAGGTATTTGATGGTCACCAATGGAAGAGCAGATATAGCAAGCTAGAAGCAATTAGAATAAAGCATAAGCCCTTGCTTCTTTTCTTTTCCCCTCATATTTAGCAATTTGGTATCCCAATTTGGGAAGACAGTACACATTATTTATTACTTAATAGACAAACCTGCCTCACATACGCTTACTTAATCACATGAACGACACATGGCACGATCTCGAGCTTGCCATTTAAAAAATAAAAATAAAAAATAAAAATTTAGGGAATGATCGTCGGTTTATAATCAAGAAATACTATGTTCTTTGGTACGAGACCTTTTGGGGAAGCCCAAAGCAAAGCCATGATAGCTTATGCTCAAAGTGAACAATATCATACCATTGTGGAGAGTCGTGTTCATCTAACATAGTATCAGAGTCATGCCATTAGAATCCTCAAATGTCGAACAAAGTATTGTGAGCCTCGAAAACAGTCAAAAAGTGACTAAAGTATCAAACAAAGGGTGTACTTTGTTTGAAAACTCCAAAAGAATAAAAAAAATGAGTCCAGCTTCGATTAAGGGAAGGCGTACTTTGTTCGAGAGGAGGTGTTGGATGAAAATCTCACATCGGCTAAATTAGGGAATGATCATGGATTTATAACCAAGGAATACTATCTCAATTGGTACAAGGCTTTTTGGGTAAGCCCAAAGAAAAGCCATAAGAGCATATGCTCAAAGTCGTGTTCATCTAATAGTTTTCATACCTGCCCCACAAATGGATCACCTTGCTTCCACAGTAGAAATGGCCAATGTTCTCGTCACTCGAGATCCCGTCTCTCTGTCACAGTGCTCGTCATGAAGCTGCCCTACGATCTCAAGGTTGCTGAATGTATCGACTCACTTTCTGCGTCTGTCATAGGCAAAAATATACAATTCATCGTCCCTTCCAGAAGAAAGTAAAAAGGACTTCATTGTGCTAGTTAAAGCTACAAAGCTTATGTCAGAGAGGCTGTCGCCAACTTGGTTGGCTCTGAGACAAGTCTTGTCTCACCCCAGCTAGCTGGGTTTGTCATTGACATGTTCTGTACAACCATGATCGATGTGGCTAATGAATTTGGGGTTCCTTGTTATGTGTTTTATACCTGCAGCGCTAGCTTTCTGGCTTTTAGTGTTCATCTTCGAGAGCTTTACGACCAGAATGATAGCAATGAGGTGGTGGAACAGTTGCTTAACTCGGATACTGAGTTAATTACTTTGCCAAATTTTGTTAATCCCATTCCCAGTAAACTCATTCCTAGTCTCTTCTCCAACAAGGACAAGGCCATTTGGTTTCATAACCATATTAAGAGATTTAGATCAGAAATCAAAGGGATTCTTATCAATACATTTATGGAAATGGAATTTCATGCCATGGAGTCCATATCGAGTAATGGCAGAGTCTTCCCACCGCTATACTTTGTTGGACCCATTTTGCATTTGAAAAACACAGGGGTTGCTGGATCAAGTGAGGCTGAAAATTATGAAGAAATATTACAATGGCTTGATGGTAAACCTCCATCATCAGTGATTCTCGTGTGTTTTGGGACCATGGTGAGCTTTGATGAAGATCAGGTGGTGGAGATAGCAAATGCATTGGAGGAAAGTGGGGTTGGCTTCATATGGTCCCTTAGGCAGCCCCCACCAAAGGGTAAGTTCGAAGCGCCGAGAAACTACACCGACATCAAAGAAGTCCTACCGGAGGGATTTCTCGATAGAACAGCAGATATTGGGAGAGTGATCGGATGGACGTCACAGGTGGAGCTATTGGCACACCCCTCTATAGGAGGATTCGTGTCACATTGTGGTTGGAACTCAATTATAGAAAGTGTATGGCATGGAGTGCCGATGGCGACATGGCCTATGCACGCCGAGCAACAATTCAACGCCTTTCAGATGGTGAAGGAATTGGGATTGGCTGTGGAGATCACATTAGAGTATAGAATTACTTTTGGTGAAGGTAAGCCGAGATTGGTGAGTGCAGAAGAGATAAAGAATGGAATCAGGACATTGATGGGTGAAGAAAGTAATGAGATAAAGAAGAGAGTGAAAGCTAAAAGTGAAGAGAGTAGGAAAAGTGTGAAGGAAGGTGGATCCTCCTTTATCTCATTAGGCAAATTTATAGACAACGTTTTGGCCAACTCGCCAGGAGGAGGAAACTAAAGGATGCAGTTTCATATGCTTAAAATATATACATAGATTTTGTGTACCTCCATCACAGATGACTCTCTTCCCCTCAATGTGCATGCGCCCGACCTATCATATCGTTCATTAGCTCAACCCCGACTTGTGATACTCTTGGTTAGCTCGTCTTCCTTCTCCATTCCAAATTTTGGTTCTGTTTCCTGAAGGAGATTGCTCGAAGTAAGATTTTATGATTTCAACAACTTTATTCAGTCAAATTAACAAAGAACAACAACAAAAACTATTCAAGTATTTCACGTGATGATCAATAACAAAGATCATTTAAAATTCACATTCGCAATCAAGCAAACTTTGAAGCTACACTCAAAGCGAAGTTTAGCTATAAAGATGATAAGAATGTGTTTCATTTGTGAATATTGCAATGAAGAAATACTTGCACGGTTGTTAAAATTTATGATACTTTAAAGTTATAAGAAAAATAGTAAACACAACAATTTGAATAGTATAGTACAATATATATATATATACAAATTTATATTGTGTATATATAAGATAAACACAGACTTCATAACTTCATATCAAACAACTCGTCACTTCACATCAAGCTCTCTAAATGCAGACTAAACAACACAAGACTTATAGCGTGTCAAACGCTGTTTATTCTAATACTAGAATCCTTGAAGTTATGTTCTAACAAATACTTGAAATGATTTTGGGTGGGAAGATTGGTACGAGTTTCAAGCCCATATGGCAAGTAAAGACATCAAAGCAGCTCCAAGAATAAGAGCAACGTTGGCAAAGAATTGAAGCTTTGCATTGCTCTGCATTCTAAGGCTCATAAAATCAGCAGCCAGAAGATCCACAAGAGCCATATAAATTAAGATACCAGAGGAGGCTGCATTCAAAATCCCCTCTACTATCAGTGCTGTTGGGCTATCTTGGTCGTAGCTGTTGGTTACTCCGATGCCTATTGCTATCCCAATTGGCGTTGTGAGGCAGAAGAAAACTGCCATTATCACCGCTGCCCTGGTTCTGAGCTTTGCCTGGGCGATGCATCCTCCGAGGCCCATACCTTCAAATAACTGATGAAAAGTGATGGCCGCCACAAGAGGTTTTATTGTACTTGGAGTCTCAGAAACACCCATACCAATCCCTATAATTACAGAGTGTACCACAACTCCAAGCTCTAATACCTGAGAGATCACCCGATGCCGGAGAATCTCCGTGGATGATCCGACGAATTCGGCAGAGGCATGAGCGTGGTGACCTACAGGATGCGTCTCTTCATCGGGATTCGACTCAGATTGAGCCTTATGCAGATGAAGCCTAGTGTAATAAGAACTGGCACCGGCGTCCACCATCAAAGTGGCAATGGCAGCCACCATAGACACCAAGCCAGTGAACGGAAACTTCGCCCAAGGATTCTGTTTCAGTTTCGGCGACGTCAGATTCTCGTAGGCATCAGGAAGGACATGGATGAATCCGGTGGCCAATATGACACCAGCCGCGAAGGCTTTAACGACAAAGAAAATATCCTTGTCAGGACTCAACGCCGGAAATACCTTCCCGAGTAAGGGAACAAACGTCCCAAGGATTCCAGCAAGGAGAATGGTAGCTATGGCGATGATTTTGTATTTTAGGGCTAGGGTTTTGTTCCGAACGCCTCCGTCTTCTTCCTGTTCTTCAGGACATTGGCAGGCTGCAGCTATGATTGAAGGAGTAACTAGAATAGACAGAAGGAGAAAAGCTGGAAGAAGACATTGAAGCTTGAAGTTCATCATTGCCATGGCTAATCAGAGCAATTTGGAAACTGAAGAAAAGAGGCAGATATTTGGGGATTTTAAAGACTGCAAGGACAACGGATTAGCCATCGCCAAACCATGTCGACATCAAAACATCAAACTGCCCGCACTGCGGTAACACCCCAGATTTTCCAAATGTGGACGTACTTTTTTTAATTTCCAACTTTGCCCTCCAATTTTCCCTACGTTTGGAGAAAAGAGTAAATTATCAATTTAATTAATTAACCTTCACATTTCTAGAAACTTCACTTTTCAGACCTATATTTTTATATTTCAAATTTTACTATAAACCTTAATAAAACCATATTAGTCAAAATTTTGAAAATGAAATCATTAAGGTTTTTTTTTTCTAATTATTATTATTATTATTATTATTTTTTTTAAAGAAATAACTCAAAGATGATATAAAAAAAATAGTTAATTCAAAATAATAATATGTAATAGTAATATAATTAATTTTCTTTTTTTTTTAATCAAAATTTCACAAATTCACGGTTGTAGGTTAGTTATTTTCTATTTCATGATTTTCGACTATAATTTAGGTTGAGAGTGATTTAAAATGGGTTGTACTCGTTGAAGAGACTAATAATTATTAATAATTAAAAGTTGATTTGTAATTATCCAAACATTAATATTAAGTGTATTTACAGTATTTTGTTGATTTTTTTAAGTTATAATAAAAATGTCGATTCATTGAATGTTAAAGTTGTAGATACTATAATATCATCTATATTATGAATATTAATAAAACGTTGAATATGTTAGCTGTCGTCCATAAATATGGTAGGTACTATAAATATCAATAAAAATAACACGCTTATTCGATAATTCACCCATTAAAACGGATGGCAAAATATATACAATTACAATAAATGGAAAGCCCGTTTTTAGAAGTTATTATTATTATTTAGTATTTTTATCTGGTACACATTATATATAATTTAATACATAAATCTGGCGTAAATAAGCGTAGTTGAACATATTTAATAGATAAATCTAGTTGAAATAAATTTAGTTGATCATATGATCTAACATTTTTAAATATGTACGACACTTTAGACGATGGATACTATTATAACTACGGTGGAACACATGAATATGATTTTAATTTTTTTAAATTATTATTTTTTAAAAAATAACTCGAAAATGATAATTAATACAATAAATATATAAAAAATAATTCAATTCAAAACATAAGATACACTAAATTACAATAATAGTTTTAAAATTAAATAGTAAAATGTTAGAAAATATAACATTATAATTGTGGATGGGTGATTATAAGCTTAGTTTGAATAAAGATTTTTTTTTTTTACCTTTTTTTCTCATATCATAGTTAAACGGCTACACCACTCTTTCTACTAGTTCAAGAGTAAACTCATTTATTTCCGCGGCTGATGATCAATTATAACCTTTTCGTTTTAGCTCTGATCGAAGTGATTTAAAATGAGTTGAAATCGTTATTCTCAATTTTACACTATGTACAATTCAAAATACTAATAATTGTTAATATTAAGTATATTTACGGTATTTTGTTGATTTTTCTAAGATATAATAAAAATGTCGATTCATTAAATGTTAAATATATAGAAGCTGTTACTTGTAGATGCTATTAAATATCATATACATTATGAATATGAATGAAACGTTGAATATGTTAACGGTGGTCTATAAATATGGTAAGTGCTATAAATATCAATAAAAATAACACGCATTCGATAACCCACCTATTAAAACAGATGACAACCTATTAGAACAGATGACAGGTTAGAAGCAGAGAAACTCTTTTTAGAAGTTTGAAGTTTTTAAAATCCCAAAATGTCTGCGTTTCTTTCACTCAGTTTCGAAATTGCTCCCATTCACCATTGCAATGGCGGACTTCAAGCTTCACCGTCTTCTTCCCGCTTTTCTCGTTCTGTTTCTTCTACTTGTTCCTTCTGTGATTGCTGCAGGCTGCCAATGTCCTGAACAAGAAGAAGAAGAAGACGGAGGCGTTCGAAACAAAACCCTAGCCCTCAAATACAAAATCGTCGCCATAGCTACGATTCTTCTCGCTGGAATCCTTGGGGTGTTTATTCCCTTACTCGGGAGGGCATTGCCAGCCTTGAGTCCGGACAAGGATATTTTCTTTGTCGTTAAAGCCTTCGCGGCTGGTGTCATATTGGCCACCGGATTCATCCATGTCCTTCCTGATGCCTACGAGAATCTGACGTCGCCGAAACTGAAACAGAATCCTTGGGCGAAGTTTCCGTTCACCGGCTTGGTGTCTATGGTGGCTGCCATTGCCACTTTGATGGTGGACGCCGGTGCCAGTTCTTATTTCACTCGACTGAATCTGAATAAGCCTCAGCCTGAGACGGACGGCGATGGAGAGATGCATCCTGCATGTCACGCTCATGCCTCTGCCAAAGTCGTCGGATCATCCACGGAGATTCTCCGGCACCGGGTGATCTCTCAGGTACTAGAGCTTGGAATTGTGGTACATTCGGTAATTATAGGGATTGGTATGGGTGTTTCTGAAACTCCAAGTACAATAAAACCTCTTGTGGCGGCCATCACTTTTCATCAGTTATTTGAAGGTATGGGCCTCGGAGGATGCATCGCCCAGGCAAAGCTCAGAACCAGGGCAGCGGTGATAATGGCAGTTTTCTTCTGCCTCACAACGCCAATTGGGATAGCAATAGGCATTGGAGTAACCAACAGCTACGACGAGGATAGCCCAAAAGCACTCATAGTTGAGGGGATTCTGAATGCAGCCTCCGCTGGTATCTTAATGTATATGGCTCTTGTGGACTTTCTGGCTGCTGATTTTATGAGCCTTAGAATGCAGAGCAATGCAAAGCTTCAATTCTTTGCCAATGTTGCTCTTATTCTTGGAGCTGCTTTGATGTCTTTACTTGCCATATGGGCTTGAAA
>NW_019646649.1:32018-33177 GCF_002806865.2 Cucurbita pepo subsp. pepo
AAAAAAAAAAAAAAAAAAAAAAAAAAAAAAAAAAAAAAAAAAAAAAAAAAAAAAAAAAAAAAAAAAAAAAACCTAACAGCCCAACTCAACCCAACCGGGTAGACCCAATCGTATTCTGAATGTTCGAGTCAAATTTCGAGTTGGTCCTAAAAGGTTTTATATACCCTTACTTTTTAGGCACAATTTTTGAAATTAAGATAATTAAAAAACAATAATAAACTTTATTTTTTTTTTTATTTTTAATTTGAAAATAACAAAACCAGCAAAGAAAAAACAATTATATTATTAATTATTTAACCATGTAGGACAAGCTTTTACAAATAATGGATGGATAAGTTAGTGAATGACGCAGAAATCAACCCAAACCATATATTTTTTTTAAAGATTTTAACTATAAAAAAGAAATACGCTAAAACTTTATATCACATCTTATTAATTATCTTAATTTTTTTTTATCAAAATATAGTTAATGTAAAAATATCATCTTTTTTCCTCGGTGTAAATTCTTGATGAATTCAAACAAGAAATTTTCTACCTACAAAGACGGGTGTTCTTCACAGTACAGATATCGACGGTGACTTCGAGCAGATTTGAACCGGTGACACGAAGATTTTTAGTCCTCTACTCTACCAATTGAATGATACCGATCATTTCTTACATATTATCCTCATTTATTTTCATAACAGATTTGAACCGAATAGTGACACGAAGATTTTCAGTCTTCTGGTCTACCAATTGAAACCATGGGGCGGTTCGTCCTATTCAGATATTCACGACTAAGAAATACTAGATTCTCTTTTGGGTAAGCCCTTAAAGGAGAAGGAAGGCTGGACAGAGAAGAAAGCCTCCAACTTCTTGGGAATTAAGGATTAGAGGACTAAATAACTGTAAGAATTAAGGATTAAGTTTCGTAGTTCCTTTTCATTTTCTAAGCAGCAGCATCAGTCTGTGCTTTCAGAACTCAATCAGCCAAAAAAAAGTGCATTTTTCCCACCATTGATTTGAATTCTTTCGGCCGATCACCGTGCTCATTGGACAAACCGGTAGTTTCTTGAGCCGGTGAAGAACATCGCTGCTGTGCCGAGTCGGAATGGCCCTTCACTCCCGTTGTGGCGGTGGTATGTTCTTCCTCTGGTTTTCTATCTTCTTTCTCGAGACG
>NW_019646650.1:0-12654 GCF_002806865.2 Cucurbita pepo subsp. pepo
ACCGGATATAGCCATTGACCAAGATATAAATACAGGGAGCAAACTCCATAACTCAACAACATTCCCATTCCCAGGCAACACACTTTCACCAATAGAGACGCTGGAAACTCTGACACTATGGTGATAAGTACATTATTTGTCTTGGGGCATCTTATCCTAACTTTATTTGATTAAGGGTCTACACATTCATTTATATCTATATTGTTTGTTAGTCAGGCAAGGATTGAGGTAGAACCCTTATTACATGTGTTATCTGTTAGTACCCAAGTAGGTATAGACTTAGTTGCTACAAATAGAGTGAAAGTTAGACAAGTAGTAACAACCCAAGTCCACCACTAACAGATATTCTTTCTTTGGGCTTTTCCTTTCGGGATTCTTCTAAAGGTTTTTAAAATGCGTCTGTTAGGGAGAGATTTCCACGCTCTTATAAAGGATGCTTTGTGTTCCTCCCCAACTAATGTGGGAAATCACAATATCTTGGTTCATAATTAACATGGGCCATATTTCTTGACACCCTCAAAAGCCATGGGGCATCGTTAGCCATCGCAGCTCGCTCGGTTATGCCATCAAGAACGAGCGCACATGTTGTTCATAAAATTGTGACATCCTGAACACCCGTCCATCTGGGTTCTATAGAGGTGTTGGCCCTCTCGTGCCATGTCATTTATGGATCCCGTACTAGATAGCGGGTGTATAATTCAACCTACGACACATGGTCTGGAGTGCAATATTGGCACACCCACGTTGCCCAATACTGTCCTTGAAAGACCCATTACAAAGGAAGTCTCCCGAGACACTCGTCTCAAAATGCTCGCCCTCACTATGGCACACGCATGTGTTGCAGGGTACCATACTTAGGCCACAAGGTCCAGGGGTGGGGGAGAGTTGACACCAGGATTTTGGTGAACGAACATACGTTGTCATGAATCATCCATCTAGTGTTTGATTGACACCAAATTTGATGAGTTTTCATATTTCATATGGACAAACTTGACTCCATAACCACATGTCCAAATTCCCTTCGGAACCTGACTTTTGAGGTTAAGGCTCGGTGCCCTACCCAACCCTTAAATAAGCCTATCTATGACGCTCATGTCTACTCGTTGTTCCTATCTTACTTATGGTTTGTCTCCTTTTCAATTCACACGTTATATGCTGTGTTGGATGATGCACTATTCTCCTCGGTTGCATCATGTAATTCTTCTATATTGGGCCTCTTGTGGTAGATGTGCGCCACTTGAGGGTCGCCGCTTTGCTTGTCTCGACGTCAGGGTCAAAACCTTATTAAACCTATTCTTTTCATAGTAAGGTTTTGAAGGAGCAACTGTAAGTCTTGTTGGTCCAGGGTTTCATCTAACCTAAGGCAACCTCTTGGAGTACTTTAGTGCGTTTGTCAATGTGAGATCCCACAACAGTTGGAGAGATGAACAAAAAATTTCTTTTAAGGGTGTGGAAGATTAGAACAAGAATGTGCATGGCTTAGAGTAATACACTAACATGAGACATATGAGCTCAGGGGACATGATATTCTTGAAGGTGACATCGATTAAGGGCGTCCTAAGGTTCGAATAAAAAGGAAAGCTGAGCACATGCTTTATTGAACATTTTAAAATCTTAGATCATATCTTTCATGATCCGTTTTTTGAGATTTTAAAAACTCGGACCGTGACCTAAAAGACGAAAGCGAAAACAGACAAAAATATAAGAAAAGAAAAGAAAAAGAAAAGTTAATAATATTATTTAAATAAAAGAGAATAAGGAGAAGTTTTGGTTCAAAATATTAGAAAGACTCCAAAATGACTCAAAAGGGACTGGCACTCCGAAACGACCCCTCTATAACCGCACAACTCTCAAACGTTCCTCAACCTCGACCGGTAGCCTGCGAACACTTGAAAAAATTAGGAAAACTGGGATGAGTATAAATATTATACTCAGTAAGCCACTTACTTGTATGCTCTTATCGCATCCTTAACAGATTCCCACGGACTTCTCTTTGGCTCTAGGACATCTGGTTCCTTTCATTTAAACTCTAAGAGTTCCTTATGCCGAGTTGTAATGACCGGTGTCTCTCTAGGAGGCGCTACCTCTGCATTGTTTTGTTTTTTTTTTTTTTTAATTTAATTATGCATATGATGTGTTTTTTTTTTTAATTAATTGATTGAATGCATAAGGTATGTCATTTAGGTTAAAATCCCACCCTAGGTTAAGCATAATCTTGCATTTGATTTATTTTTTTAATACAAATGTTATATTTGGAAAATTTTGATTAGGTTGCTTCCAAATAGAATTAAGATGATTTCCTAATAAGCATATATTTTCCTATACATTTTAGTATAATTTGTTATACTTGAAAATAAATTAAAAAATTAAATTAGGATATTTATTTCTTAAATTGAATGCATGATATTTACCTAATAGGATGATATGATTAGAATTTTTTTAGTAATCTATTAAATTTGATTTTTAAAGGATTTAAAATGTTAGAATTTTAAGATTATTCCATAAGTGAATTAGTTTTTAATAGGATTAAAAACAGTTTAATTCACTTATCTTCATTGATCTAGTAATTAATAGTTAAATAAAGATTAATGAATTTTTAAGTAAAAAGTGACTAAAAGAGAACTCTGTCCAAGGAAGGTTATGGCTAGGGTGAGGTAACAGAAATGGAACACCTCTACAGGTAGAACTGACGTGGGAGTTGAATTAGTCAAATTTTATTTAATTTCATTAAACAGGCTCATAATGTGATTAGTTTTTAATAGTTTAAAAACTTAGTAATTGACGTTAAAAATAATCCAACCAACATAAGGGTTATGAAACGGTAGATTGGAAACTTAGATAAATGAGATTAGCCTAATTTTTTTAAGTAATAGAAAACCCTATTTCAAAATACTCAGGGGAGAAGGATGTTTGTCAAGATATCAAGATATTAAGGACACATGTCAGGATATCCTACGTTCTTTATTATTGATTCACACCGTAAGATTCATGCGGGGCCTCATGGCGGCATTTGGACCGTCCCCCCTACGTCAGGTGTTTGCATGAGTCAATATCGGTGAATCTTGAGAAAGTATTTATAGTAAATGAGAGAAGGAAATGTGTCAACATATCCTATGGTCTCCATCATTGGTTCATAACGTGAGATCCATGCGGGGCCTCGTGGCGGCTTTTGGACCGTCCCCCTACGGAAGGTGTTTGCATAGGTCAATATCAGGGTGAACTCTTGAAAAGGATAAGATAGTAATTTTATTTCCAATACTTGACCTACCCTACGACGGCAATTGTTGGGATAAAATTACAAGATCTAAAATGATGGGTAACATTTACGAAGAGATCATTAAGGTTGTTAATGATGTTCTTGATTGAACTAATGGTAACTAAATATTATAAGAATAAGAGTTATTCTCGTATAATGTTTGGCGGCACTTGTTCTAAATCACTAAAATACCATAACATTAGAAATGGTTTATAGGGTTCACTTTATAAAATTGTTTGTTTTTATGCTGAAATTGAATGAATAGTTGATTGTTTGTAATTAAATAATATTTTATATATTTCAAATATTATGTTTAAATTCTCTCGATTGTTTAATTTTCATTACTGATAAGTCAGATTGAGAAAATTTTAATACTTGGAAAAATAATATTAGCACTATATGATGGTAATATATAATTTTTTCTTTTTGTTGTCTTTATTGAGAAATGTTCTCAAGACCTATTGTCAATGTGAATCGAATTGTTCGAAAAGCATATGATTGGTGAATTAAAGGTGATGAGAAAGCTTTGTTCATGTCTTCTAGTTGACATGTTGGATGTTATGACTAAAAGATAAGAAAATGACAAAAACATGTGAGATTTTTAAGTCAATAAAAGCTAAATTTAGATAGTTATCTAAATGATCTGGAAATTAAGTATTACAAAAATTCAAGAAAAATTTGATTACTAAAGTTATGATAGGAAATAGTTCCAAATTAGGGAGGACAGTCATGGAATTTTTGAAATTACTCTATGTAAAGAAAAATCTAAATGAAAGTAAATTTGATTTACTAGATTTTTGGTGGAGACTGAGTGACACCACCTGCACAGTTGATATAAGATCTACTATCAAGATTTATTCTTCATTATATTTATATGTAATTCTTAAAAAATACTTGATGAGATAGAATAGGTTCTACCCGTTGACACTACGAAATCAATCTCAGTGGGTGTAGTGGGAGACAGAAAAAAAAGAAGTTACTAAATGCTGGACATGGTGTTTTTAGTAACCATGAGAGAAATTCAATTTCTCAAACTTTATTATTAAGTAGTTCATATAGTACGAGTTACTCTGAAATATTAAAGTTTATATTTTCAAAATTGTTTGAAAATATGTTAATCTCAAATTAAGTACAATTAATATGGTTAAAATGTTAACATTTACTATGCTACGAAACATTGAGATATTAATGATTAGAGAATCAAGAATAAAAAGACAAATTGTTTTCTCCAAAAGATGATACTTGTCTTTGGGCGTTCATTTGATTAATGTCAAATTGAATACAATGAAAAGACTAGTAAAAGTTAATTCTCTAAACGTTGGAGTTAATTACTTTACATGTCTATAGATCGAGCTTTTCATGCAAGATAATCATGAGGCTTTTATTGAAAAAGTCTGGAAGACCAAAGAGCGTTTTGGGCTTTTGCATTGTGACCCAAGTGGTCTGATGAATGCAAAAGTCAAAGAATATTGTTAATATTTTATTAATGTGATGGATCATTATTCAATATATAGGTATCCTTATCAAATGTAACTTACTTTATTTTTTTGAAAAGTTCAAGAAAAATGAGACTTAAGTTAAATCCATTTTGGTAAATCTATCAAGACATTATGATCTGATCATAACGAATAGTACGAGAACATTGTGTACTAAATTTAGTTGATAGAAAATGGAATTGATTTCCAACTCTAAGCATAATACAATTTTGTAAAATTGTGATCTAAGAGGAGAAAACAAGACTATATTAGATATAGTCACATATTAAAAAAAAAAAATTATTATAAGTGATTACCAAACTCTGGTTAAGATATGCAATAGGGATTGCATGGTGAACATGATTGCCTTCCAACTTAGTTTACATGATTGTCTATGGGACAATCTTTGGGATTATGGAAATGTAGTAAACTTAGTTTACAACACTTCAATGATTGTAATCAAGCATAAATGCTGAGACAAATATGTACAAAATTATGCCTAAGTGTAGGCTACTCCCAAAGAGAAACAAAATGATCCTTTATTTAGGTGAGATAGTGTTAATTAAATAGTTCCAAGTGAAGCCGCTAATCATTAACAAAAGTTGTTAACAATTTAATTTCGCTTGAGAGTCAAGTGGATCCTGGTCGTTAATTCGATAAGTCTCATCGTAGTGGGAGAATTGTGAGATGATTCAATCCTACTAAAATTCAAATTGTCACGTTAGATGACCAATTTGAAGGCTTATTACCCTCAAAATAGTTACGAGAGATGACGACGAAGGATAAATATTTTAAAGTCATAAAATCCAGGGAGTTATTATTAAAGATAAAAAAGCAAAAGGTTTACTAAATGAGTAAAAGTTCATTTTTTAAATGAATTTAACTCATATATTTTTTAATAGAAGGTTTGATAACTTAGGACTTTAAATAAATTGTAATGTGCTTGTGAAAACCTAATTTGGAAATCCTAATCCAGGGCGTTTGAAGCAGGTGCTAAATAAACTGAGTAACAGTCTACATTTTTCAAATTTTTAGTGGGGAATGATCAGACATAATGATTTAGAATAGAAATTCGAAGAAACGGAGTGCATAAATAAAACAGTAAAAGAGTGCTTATAATCGAAACCCTAATCTGGAAACCCTAATCTAGGATGTTTGAAGCAGGTGCAAAAAAAATCTGAGTACCGCTCGACATTTGTCAAAATTTTTGTCAGGATTGATCAGGCTCGATCATTTATAATAGAATGTCAAAGAAATGGAGTGTATAAAATAGTAAAAGAGTGCTTAAAATTGAAACGATAATTTGAAAACCCTAATCTTGAAGGTTTGAAGTACGTGCTATAAAAACCGAGTAATATGCGACATTTTAAGAAATTTTTGTGGGGAATGATTAGGCTTCATGATTTAGAATAGAATTTCGAAGAAACGGAGTGTATAAAACAGTAAACGATTGCTTAAAATTGAAACCCTAATCTGGAAACCCTAATCTAGGGCGTTTGAAGCATGTGCTAAATAAACTGAGTAACAGTCTACGTTTTACAAAATTTTAGTGGGGAGTGATCAGGCATAATGATTTATAATAGAATTTCGAAGAAACGGAGTGCATAAATAAAACAGCAAAAGAGTGCTTATAATCGAAACCCTAATCTGGGATGTTTGAAGCACGTGCAAAAAAAATCCGAGTACCGCTCGACATTTGTCAAAATTTTTGTCAGGATTGATCAGGCTCGATCATTTATAATAGAATGTCAAAGAAACGGAGTGTATAAAATAGTAAAAGAGTGCTTAAAATTGAAACCATAATTTGAAAACCCTAATCTGGAAGGTTTGAAGTACGTGCTATAAAAACCGAGTAATATGCGACATTTTAAGAAATTTTTGTGGGGAATGATTAGGCTTCATGATTTAGAATAGAATTTCGAAGAAACGGAGTGTATAAAACAGTAAACGATTGTTAAAATTGAAACCCTAATCTGGAAACCCTAATCTAGGGCGTTTGAAGCATGTGCTAAATAAACTGAGTAACAGTCTACGTTTTACAAAATTTTAGTGGGGAGTGATCAGGCATAATGATTTATAATAGAATTTCGAAGAAACGGAGTGCATAAATAAAACAGCAAAAGAGTGCTTATAATCGAAACCCTAATCTGGGATGTTTGAAGCACGTGCAAAAAAAATCCGAGTACCGCTCGACATTTGTCAAAATTTTTGTCAGGATTGATCAGGCTCGATCATTTATAATAGAATGTCAAAGAAACGGAGTGTATAAAATAGTAAAAGAGTGCTTAAAATTGAAACCATAATTTGAAAACCCTAATCTGGAAGGTTTGAAGTACGTGCTATAAAAACCGAGTAATATGCGACATTTTAAGAAATTTTTGTGGGGAATGATTAGGCTTCATGATTTAGAATAGAATTTCGAAGAAACGGAGTGTATAAAACAGTAAACGATTGTTAAAATTGAAACCCTAATCTGGAAACCCTAATCTAGGGCGTTTGAAGCATGTGCTAAATAAACTGAGTAACAGTCTACGTTTTACAAAATTTTAGTGGGGAGTGATCAGGCATAATGATTTATAATAGAATTTCGAAGAAACGGAGTGCATAAATAAAACAGCAAAAGAGTGCTTATAATCGAAACCCTAATCTGGGATGTTTGAAGCACGTGCAAAAAAAATCCGAGTACCGCTCGACATTTGTCAAAATTTTTGTCAGGATTGATCAGGCTCGATCATTTATAATAGAATGTCAAAGAAACGGAGTGTATAAAATAGTAAAAGAGTGCTTAAAATTGAAACCATAATTTGAAAACCCTAATCTTGAAGGTTTGAAGTACGTGCTATAAAAACCGAGTAATATGCGACATTTTAAGAAATTTTTGTGGGGAATGATTAGGCTTCATGATTTAGAATAGAATTTCGAAGAAACGGAGTGTATAAAACAGTAAACGATTGCTTAAAATTGAAACCCTAATCTGGGACGTTTGAAGCACGTGTAAAAAAACAAAAACAAAAACGGAGTAACACTAGATAGTTACGAGGAATTATGAGATGATTCAATCCTACTAAAATTCAAATTGTCACGTTAGATGACCAATTTGAAGGCTTATTACCCTCAAAATAGTTACGAGGGATGACGACGAAGGATAAATATTTTAAAGTCATAAAATCCAGGGAGTTGTAGATATTCTTGATGAGGTTAAACTCATAGGATATGGATGGATCTACAAAAGGGAAATTATGTATGATAAAAAGATATAGATCTTCAAAACATGACTCATGACAAAGAGTTGAACTTAATGGGAGAAAGTAATGAGAAGTAGACTTCTCTCATGTTGTCATGTAGAGTCTATTATGATTCTCTAATTCATTTTTATATGAGATATGTTAAATGAATATTTAGAATTCTTTTGTGAAAAGAAATTTAAGAGACATATTATTATATGGATTTATTATTAAAGATAAAAAAGCAAAAGGTTTACTAAATGAGTAAAAGTTCATTTTTTAAATGAATTTAACTCATATATTTTTTAATAAAAGGTTTGATAACTTAGGACTTTAAATAAATTGTAATGTGCTTATGAAAATAAGAAAATTATTGATTAGTGGATTTTCTCAAATTTTATGTTGATGACACATTATGATGATGTAATCTTTCAATCTAACATAAATAGACTACCTAACCAATTCCAAATAAATGATTTGGGATAATTCTGTATCTCCTAAAAATAAAGATTTAAGGATAAACGTTAATATTGTCTCATGTATATTATATTGATAAAATTGTTGTCAAATATTGGATGCAAGACTTCAAAGAATGATAATGATCATTGAAATATGAAGTCGGAGGAATAGTATCATAAGTAACCTCAAATGTTGAGAGTATGATTAATTATCTTTCTTGAGTGGGAGACAATTAATGCGTATATGAGAATTAACGTTAAATATACCATTAGTTAGATTATATTAGTTAAACTAATGGTATGACCATTAAGTGAAAAATTAAAGTTTTCTCAGAGTATCTTTTGTGTATAGAGTTAAAGATTTGATCTTTAAGTGATACACTAGTTACGTAAATTTAGAGAAATTTATGTTATGAACAATTCTACCATAAATTGTGAAGTATGGTATACCAGCGGAATATTTTTTGCTTTTAAAGCAACAAAATGACTTGTATGACTATAATAATTTCTTAAACATATGAAAGGTGTTTCAGATGTGATTTAGTTTGTCACTCTCACTCTCATTGTGATCATAGTGACACAAAAACTAATATTAAGGAAATTATAAAAGATCAATTGATAAAGAATGATATTGAGAGAGAAAGCATCGTGGTAGTGACCAAGATGACTTTTAATGATAATTATTTTGATTTATATAAAATGACTCTCTAGACAGTGTTTGAGGGTCATCTAGAATGTCTAGGATTATGAGACATGTCTCATCTTCTCTAGGGCAAGTGGGAGAACATGTTGGGTATAGAGTATGCCCTAGGACACATGTCTCGCCAGCTTTAGCTTTAGTGCAAGTGAGAGATTGTTGGGATTTATGCCCTAAAGCCTCGTAATTAATTATTTAGTTTTTTAACAATAATTTTCATTATTTTATTTGTGATTTAATGGTTATCCATCGTATGAAAATCCAAGGTTATTAATGTAATTTTGAACAGTATGTGGTTGACATACAAGAGGATCGTGTTCAAGTAATAACCTAAAGAGTATATAGTATATGGATAAGATTGAGTGCCTTATCCTGGTAACAATAGTGATACGGCCCACTTTGTGATCGTTACAAATGATTTGATCCAAATCATTCATGTGGAGACATGTAAGTGGGGGTATCCTATATACAATGAGTTTGTATAAGACTAGACCAAGAAATATTTAATCTCTCTTTATAAATCCGTTAATTGAGAAGATTAATATTTCACATGATGATCATATGTGACTCGATCTTAATACTAAGTGAGTTATGAACTCCTGCCTGTGAGGGCTTGTCCTTTGATTTACATGGGTGAGAATGACCCTTTTAGTCGATTCAATATGCCTCCTATTTTGGGAACTTGACCAAATAAGGAGTTGCGAACATAATATCATGAGATGGAATTCACTCCTTTCCATATAAGGAAAGTAGATGAGTTGTTCTCTTAAGTACTGATTTCGGGACTTGAACAATGGGGCCCCACCCTCTCATTGGCCCGAGAGGGACTTGGTATATGATTGGATCATAGACAAATTGTTCATTAGAGAATCGGTGGTACTTAAGGTGAAAGATTTAATTACAGCGGTAAAACGAAGTTTTGACCCAGCTGTAATTATGAACAACTCGTGAAGGATCGACTTGCTTGTAATGATTATATCGATGGACATAACTTGTCTTACAGTGCATAAGAGTGCAACTCTAGGTCTATAGTGGAGTGACCTATAGTTAATGAATGGAAATTGATTAATTAAAGAGTTTTAATTAATTAATTTTGTATGCATATAATCGGTAGGTCCATAAGGTCCCCTTGCAAGCTTATAATAACGCAGGTTCAATTTATTTGAAAGAAAACTTGAAGTGTTCAAATTGATATTTAATATATTACATATATTAAATATAAAGGAGAAAATAAATTTAATTTGAAATGTCAAATTAATATTTAATAAATAAAGAAAATAGATTTAATTTAAAGTGTTCAAATTAATATTTAATATATTAGATATGTTAAATATAAATAGAGAAAAAACAAATTTTTTAAATTAATATTTAATATATTAAATATATTAAAAAGGAAAAATATATTTATTGTATTTGATATATATATATATTATAATACATTAAATAAAAATATATTTGAAATTTGAATGAGATTCAAATTAATTAAATATATATTAGGATATCTTATAATATCTAAATATAATTTATATAAGGTATAATATGCTAATATATTAAATATGCAAATATATTATTTGGCAAATATTTCCCGAGAGTCCCTATAAATAGGACCCTCGGGTTGAGCCAAAGACATATTAATCTTTCTCACTTTCTCTAGAGAACGAAATTATATCTCCAGAGAATTCTCGAAACTCTTTCTCCAATCCCTTTGAGATTTTCTTTCAAGAGGCTCCCACAACGCTTGATCTTGTGTTCGAGTCATAGTAAGGAAGATCTTGTAGAATGTTGAAAACTTCTACATGGTTGGAAGACTCTGAGAAGTTTTGTAAGCTAGGGTTTCTACAAAGATAGAGTTCTTACTCTTCTATTTATTGCTTTGTTTTAATTCTTAATAAAAATCAAAATAGTTCTCAATGCTTCCGCTATGTGGATGAAGAGTTCATTCCTTTCAGTGTGCTGAGTATACCTCCTAGGCCCATGATAAGTCCCCCTTATTGGGGGCGCGACCCCTCCTTTCCCATGGAGCTATGGCTCTAGGACATCTGGTTCTTTGGTTCTCTATCTTTTCATTTAAACTCTAAGAATTCCTTATGCCAAGCTGTAATGACCGGTGTCTCTCTAGGAGGCGCTACCTCTGCATGGCATTTTGAGACTATATGGTATCTTACGTAGGGTGTGCTGAGCTGAGTACCTCATAGGCCCATGATAGTCCCCCTTATTGGAGGGTAGGGCGCGACCCCTCCTTTCCCATGCAGCTAATTGTCTGTACGACATGGGGACATATTTCCCATGAGAAACGGCTAGGAACAACGAGAACTACAACGAGAACTGATCAGGAACCTTTTGTTCTCCTATGAAGCTACAACTAGTAGCCTAGGAACACTCCTAAATACTTCGTTTGTCGATGTGATCTGATAGGCTCATAGGGAAAGGTTAAGTCTAGACTCAATGACTTGTCACTTCTAACTACAAATCCCTATGCTTATGCTATGCTTATGTAGATCGGGTTGAACATCCTTCGAGTCAAATTGGGTCATATGTGGGCACGGGATGGAAGATGATATGAATCCAACAACTGATCACTTCCATGTACCCGAACGAGCAATTACAAGAAGCAATACAAAGAAGATTCAAGAATCAAATCAAGAAAATAATGTGGCTGATATTGAAAAGTGATTAGAAGACTTGTCTTTGGTAGGTGAACTACCAATTAAGACAATTTATGAATATCTTATTTTCTTCAATTTGTATTTAATAGCATTTATTAGTAGTTTGTATTTTCTTCAATTTGTATTTAATAGTATTTATTAGTAGTTTGTATAAATGACTTATTTTCTTCAATTTGTATTTAATAGCATTTATTAGTGATTTGTAGTTGGTGGCTGAACCTTATTATGTTAGGGTTATCTTTTGAGCCTATTTAAAAGCATGTAATATTCATGTTTGTATGATTTTGTTGAATACAGAAAAAAAAAAACCATTGTGTTTTCTTGATACCCTTTTGGTGTTATTCTTTTTCAAACCTTGCTTTAGGTTTGATGTTTAAACCGATTCATTGAATTAGTTTTGATCAAGCTAATTCTGGAGTGAATTGTCTTGGTATCTAAGAGTGACCATCATAGATTCCAAGTTCGATCTAAGAGTCATTCATCTTCTAACCAGCTCTTGGTTGGAATCAATCCGTTAAGTTAGCTTTATTTGTGAACGTTTTGGCAAGGATTCTAGACAGACCTCTACCTAGTTTGTCGATGTGATCTGATAGGCTCATAGGGGAAAGGTTAGGTCTAGACTCAATAACTTGTCACTTCTAACCATAAATCGTTGAGTACCTCATAGGCCCATGATAGTCCCCCTTATTGGAGGGCCTCCAGTCTGTACGACATGGGGACATATTTCCCATGAGAAACGGCTAGGAACAACGTGGCCTAAGAACACTCCTAAAGAACCAACCACAAATCCCTATGCAAATCGGGGTTGAACATCCTTCGAGTCAAACTGGGTCAGACGTGGCCTAAGAACACTCCTAAAGTACTTCGTTTGTCGATGT
>NW_019646650.1:14455-15057 GCF_002806865.2 Cucurbita pepo subsp. pepo
GTAATCGTGGACGTGTACCATATACTCTACACGCAGCCCATACATGCGAGTATGGGCTCACCAGCTAGTTCGCACACCACTGGCCNTGTAATCCTAACAAGTAATCGTGGACGTGTACCATATACTCTACACGCAGCCCATACATGCGAGTATGGGCTCACCAGCTAGTTCGCACACCACTGGCCCACTGTCCCTAGTCGGTGGGCATGCTCTGGGAGCCCTTATACCGGGACCCGTTAAAACTTGAACCGTCACGGCAGCGCTATGCAGCGCATAACGATCGTTGTCCCGCCATTGGATGTACACGTCTGTACCCTCGTGATGGGATAGGGGTATCCTGCCAAATGCTTGAACACACAATATGCATGAGGTCCCACTAGTCCTACAGTTATCATTAATGAACATAACCCCATGTCACGTTTTCATGCTTACATGTCATTCTCATTCTCATTTCGTTACATATCATACATACTCCTAACGAAGTTATGTTTCGTGCAATTTACCGTATTTCATGTCATACAATTCATGCAGTTACATTCAAATATTCATATAAACAAGCCATAATCGTTCAAGGGCCACACATCGTCACATGCATAACATAT
>NW_019646650.1:17412-19511 GCF_002806865.2 Cucurbita pepo subsp. pepo
CTGGCTCTAATACCAACAATAACGCCCATAATTTTCTTACCCTAATTAGAGACGTCACTACATGCATGACTTAATTAACATATGCGGACATTGAAATGAAACATTTACAAATGAAGCCATAGACTTGCACATTTAATTTAAAACAAGAAAATAGAAATAACATAGTTTGTAAACCTGAAATTTTTTTGCATATTCCCCATACGATCGAGACTTTATCCAAAGTAACATGTGTAAGCTTGTGAATGCAACAATCCACCACTACTCGAATGGCAGTGTGACCTTTTGTTATCTTACATAAACCTAGAAAGAATTCCATGACATAATCTCTAAGTTGTTGAACCTTTCAGTACCCATGAGATTCACTAACCAATGATTTGGGCATATCCTTTAACAACTTTCTATGTGACTTGCCACGTTGAAGAACTTAACCAACTTGGATTCACTCATTATGCATTAGTAATTTAGTGTGATATCTACATTAAGGACGAGACAATAATCTCGTGTTCCTTTGTTAAATATGAGGTAGGATGCTTACTTTTTTAATTGCCTTAGTACTCTAACTAGTCATCTCTTCATAACATCATTAAACTTTACTGACCTTCATATATCATCTAGCACATCCTTATACTATAACTAAGGCCAGCAAATTACTCAACTTTCGAAAGATCTTCTAGACTCATTGTAAGTGCGAGTTATGCTCACATGTATTGAATGAGTCAAACTCAAAACTTTTGAACAAACCTTCTAAATTGTCAAAGCTAGGAAACTTAGAACTTTAAATCTTTGAATAAGTCTAGACAAACTACAATTTGTTCCTCGTTTAAAATGGTTCAATAGACCACATTCTATAATATTCAACCAAGACTCTTAATCGGAGAGTTTGGTATAACGCTACCTATATAGAGGTATCATGNATAACGCTAACTATATAGAGGTATCAAGTTTGCTTAAGGGCTCATCTTGTTATCTTTTTTTTGTCTCTGATTAGCCTCCTATAATCTATATGAACACTATTATAAAACAAGTCTAGAAACCTTATTAAATATTTGATTCATGAAAATTACTTAAGCTATGGAAAATTAGTGAGCCCAGCNAAACCTTTTAACCTTCCTTCTTGGTTCATATGCTTGAGGGAACCCTTTTTCTACATGAATGCATGTTTTTTTTTCTTTTTAATAACTATCTGGATTAGCTCTTAATGGTCAATATCTCGTCGCGTGGGCCCATTCTTTCCTCTTAATGACTAGAGCTATTGCTCTCTAAAACAAATGTTAAGGAGTGTGAAGTCCTGACTTAGTAGCTCATGTGCCTATAGCTCAGTCTACCTCAACTTTACTAAATTGTCCTAGCCATAATCTAAAAAAATTCAAGTATATTCAAGGCTCAAATCTCGTGTTGATATTATTGTTGGAAGAACTTAGATATAACATTCAACTTTAATTCAAACCTTCCTAATTTCTTCAAGGTTCTTGGTTTCTTTCTTTAACTAGATCATGACTTGATTAGTCTTTATGTATTACTTTATATTTTAAGTTACGGGCTACAAATCTTGCTACAGTATTCAATCATTGACCACTTTTCTCATACAATCTTAAGGCTTCCTCTTAATATTTCCTCCTACACGTAAACATCTCCAAAAAGAGTGTTATTTCCTCTAATTTCCTTGTAACATTAATGTAACGACCCAGGAAAGAAAGAAAAAAAATATATGTATATATAATAATAAATAAATAAATAAAGGAAAACAAGAAAACGAAAAAAAAAACTCGCGTCGGAAAACCCCCGAGTTTTCTGACGACCGCCGAGTTTCGCGGAACCCACGCGAAACGACGGTCACAGCACGCCCACCCTCAGCCCACGACACCCAGCATCTTCAGAACACCTGCAAAGGGAGAAAAGAGAGAAAATTTCGAGAGAGAGAGAGAGAGATTTCCGACAAATGTCGGCGAGTGTCCAGTTTCTCCGACGAGCCCTCAAACCACCCTCAAACCGACACCAAACGACCTGTTACCACCATAAGAGGGATCCCTAACGAAAGCACAATAACTCAGGGTGCGTTTTGTGTTATTTCGTAAGCGTCGTCGTCGGTAACCGAGGTC
>NW_019646650.1:19688-21978 GCF_002806865.2 Cucurbita pepo subsp. pepo
TAAAGAGTGACTTAATAAAACTATATCTAAGACTGATATTGCATAAGCATAATAAATGTTCTTATATGTAGTAAAACTTGAGATACTTAAAGAATAGCTTCATATACACATGTTGTCATTTGGTTTTATAACAAACCTTGATTCTTATAAAAGGTTTTTAGGGGTAGTTTCATCCTTTTTCTTAGAGTTCATACCTCGAACATGTTCTAATATCCTCATGTGATCTTGCATACTTATGTTTAAGGTCATAAATGAGTCTCATAAAAAGTTTATTTAACACTTAGGTCTTTTGGAATCTTGAAAACATTGTAGAATTCTTATCCCAGTATGTTGGTCATTTACCACCCCATATCTTGGTTTAAATCTCAACATATTCAAATGGCCTTGTAACTTCGTATAAAACCTTTAAAGCATGACATATTTAAATGGCCTTCTAGAAGAGACAATTCATCAAATCCAACCTAAAAAATTCAAAATGGAGAAATTTTATAAAACTCAATCTCAAATTTACGAAAATCTAGAAGTTTTAATGGAGCAAGAATTGAGCTAAGTCAAACCATAAACTTTGAGTTGTTGTAGCCTCTGAGATTTTCGGTTTCTTACTCTCGGATTTCTTCCAAATTTGAGAGTCATGATCAACTATTTTCTTTCAAACTTGCTTCTACACCTTCTGAATGAGATTGCCCACAAGTTTGGTGAAGAAATAAAGTGTTGAAAGTGCCTCAAACACAACTTCCCAATTTTGTCCGCCATTAAAGGAAGAAGGTTGAAGCTCAAAAATTAAATCTAAGCTTATACACAAATTCGTCAAGAGAAACCTATCTCATTCGATTTTCGCACCACCAAGGACTATTTCCATAGAAGACCACGAAGGTTAACAAGACTCGGGGCGTGTCAAATTGAAAAAAATTATTTTCATGCAAAATTCAGAGGTAAGGATCGAAGTCTTACTTACAATTTATTTTCTTCAAAATTGAGCCTTTCTTTAGCTTTAGAAGATTAACTTGAGCGCTTTTGATGAAGAAATCAGGAGTTAAAACATCCTAGATAAATGTTGCCTAAGGAAACCAAATTTTGCGTTTTTGGATAAGTTGGAGATGAGGTTCAAAGTCCAAAATTAAGACCACACACTTAAAGACATCGCTCCAAAATAAATCTTTTAGCTTGAGGGAAATACAACGAAGAAATTCTGAGAGGAAATCTATGAAAACTCTAGAATTGGCTACCCAGCAAAGGGTTGGATTTGAATTCGGGCAAGGATATGTTTTCTAGCGAAATTTGGAAGTGTATTACTTATCCATGATAAATTATAAAATAAATCTTTAATTCTTCCCAATAGCACCATTTTTAAATTTTATGAAGAAATCAAGGGAGAAACGCCCAAAGCGAAGTTTGGGACACTAGATTCCAGACTGCGGCGCAATCTCCTAATATGCATTGGTTTAATCTTTGTAGATAATAGACCATGAGACCATAAATGTTCATAAAATTTATGTCTTATAAATTTCTGAAATTTAAAAAATAGATAATATTTTTTATATGAACCACGACCAATGAATTTCCATACTTCAAGATCCAATTACAAGGACGAGAGTCAAGAAGCTACAACAAACCTTATACAGTTATATTCAAGCTATGATGAGCTCATCAAAGAAAATTCTAGAAGATGTTAGAGACCTCCCTTATCAAAGAAAATTCTAGAAGATGTTAGAGACCTCCCATATATGTTATGCAAAGTTGAGCTTCAAGAGAGAAATGAATTAAATGCACTTTAAGTTGCATTTAATGAACTCAGCTGAATTTATGAAACTAGTCGAAGGATGACTAATAAGCACATTTTATTAATGACATTATTTAATTATAGTTTAACTATTTGTTTGCCATATTTAAGCTAGTTTTGAATATAGGAGTTAAGCTAGTTTTGAATATAGGAGTTAAGGTTATACTGTAACCCACCTAGGTTACTATATTCCACCATTAACTAGCCATTTTAATATGGAGGTTATGGGTATTTCTCATTTACACAAATGAAGCTCTCATTCTCACCTCTCAAATTTTTTAGTAGATCCCAGATTGGATTTTTATTTTGGGTCGATTAAAAACTATAAAGATAAAAACAAATTGAAAAGAAACGCAAAGGAAACATATATCCGATCTTGAGCTTGAAGCTCTGATACCAAATGATATGGAAATCAATCCAAGGAAAAGTATGGAACAGATTACCTTGATGATCAAGATCAAGAGTAAAGAAAACTCGTTTCTAAACTCGTGATTCGAATCACTCCACAAG
>NW_019646650.1:26709-30254 GCF_002806865.2 Cucurbita pepo subsp. pepo
ATTTCATAAGAAATGGTCTAGAAGAGGGTTAAAATTGAGAAAAATTAATGGAGAGTAATTTTTTTATTTGGATCGTCGTCTAGATAGGAAGAAGACGCACACAACGCATAATGCCGCCACCTGAAAATTCTCCTCCACAGCACCGATCACGGGATTTCTTCTCGACTTCTTCATGAAACTCGAAGAAAGTGTTATAAGGAAGGGCTTGAGAATGGTTTCATATCTTCTTGTGGGTCGTAGCCTATGTTATTAATCTCCAAAATTCTCCGAAAATCGCCAACAACAGGCGAACGGATTCCAACCTTTCCACTGGCGCGAATACGTTTTCAAAGTCCACTCCTTGTTTTGTGACATAGCCCTTTGCCACCAGACGGGCCTTGTACTTCACAGTTCTCCCTCTTCGTTACGCTTCAGTTTGAACACATATTGAGCCCTATGGCTCGGTGTCCTAATGACATGTCCTCCAAACTCCACAACTTATTCTCAGTGATGGACGTCATCTCTTCCTGCATTGCCTTCGGCCAGCATGGGTTCTTTTCTGCTTTGACAAACGAGTTCAATTCATCCATGCTAATGGCATGTAGTTCGGCCGCCTCTTCTTCGAGCACGCACGCCGCCAGTCCCAGTGGTTCACCTCCTCCTAGTAGGTCTTTAATCCTCTGGTACCTGGCCACCAGACCATCATCGTGATCGGCATCAAGTATCAAGTCTGCAGTATGTGGTGTTGTGAACTCCACTGGTTCAGGGGACTTAGCAGGAGTTGCGGTCGGTGTTGGAGTAGACGTACCCTGTGCAGCTGTTGGCAGTGGTGATAGTGCACGATGCTACACTCTTTCTCCCGGTTTGGTGACGAGGTACTCCACCATGAATTAATTTGAGTTTTCATTTACCATGGTCACGTTGTTCCATTGCCAGAAGGTGTTCTCATCGAAGACGACGTCACGCGACACGTGAGCTCGCCCCTCGCAGGATCATAGAGCCTGTACGCTTTGCTCCCAGGTTCTTAGCCGATGAAGATGACCTTCAGCCCCCTGGGATCGAGCTTGGCGAGGTGGGGACGCATGACTTTCATGTATGCGTGCAGCCGAACACTTAGAGATGTGTACCACTGGCTTGTTGTTGTACCAGGCCTCGTGTGGCGTCTTCCCGTTAATACTTTGTGTTGGCGATCGATTGAGAAGGTAGACGGTCGTCATGACCACTTTTCTTCAGAACCTCCTGGGCATCCCTGCCGTCATTAGTAGTGATCTTGTCATCCCGACGATGGTCTGATTTTGGCGCTCCACCACCCCGTTCTACTGGAGGGAGTAGGGCGCCCTTAAGTGTCGCTGCATGTCAAGCTCGTCACAGTACTTATCAAAACCTACTAAGGAGAATTCTCGGTCCCGGTCCGTACGCAACACTCGTAACTTGAATGTGCTTAATCGCCTCTGTCGCCTCACTTTTCACTTGCAGCAGGACTAGCCACATAAAGTGGCTCTTGTCATCGACCAGCAGGAGGAAGAGGGTCTTGCCACCTGGGGTCGCCGACTTGATGGGCCAACTGATATCGCCGTGACGAGCTCCAACGGCTCACTAGCGCGGTAGGATGCTTTAGACGGAAAGGGGGAGTGCCTTTGCTTGCCGATGAGACACCCTTCGCACATCCTGTTCACGCCTTCGATTGCAAAAAAATCGTGCATGATCTCCTCCTTGTGTAGTTTTTGTAGAGTAGAAAAGCTTAGGTGCCCGCACCTTGTATTCCATCTCCAAGCTACTTCTTCGGTCTTGGCCGAGAGGCTGATCGGTTGCTCTATCTCCAACTCCAGGATGTAAAGGTGATTTACCATGTGCCGAACTTGCTTGAGCAGATGTCGTCAATCATCACAGATTGAGTAGCCCGTGCTCGACGGAGATGAAGCAGCCGACCTCATCGAGTTGACGCAGCCTCACAAGGTTAGCCTTAAGCCTTGGGATGAAGTAGACGCCGGTCAGCTTGTGGTGCTCGCCTCCCTTGTCGACGAACAGGATGGTGTCGCGCCCTTCGATCTCAACGACGGAGCCATCGCCAAACTTCATCGTCCAGCGAATCCCCAAGTCGAGCTCGAAGAATGCAGACCTGGCCTCGGTCAAATTGTTTTTTGCCCCTGTGTCAAGGACTCATCGTCGGTGCTCTTACTGCTCGCTTATTTCACCGATTTGAGTGAACACTTGCTCCTCCTTCAGCTGAATTGGCTCTCTAGCCGGTGCCTTTGTCATGGCCAGTTGGAGCTCTTACTCAGGTTCAACGCTCATCAGAGCAGTTACGCTGTCGTCGATTACCTCCGTAGATTTGGAATCCGAATTAAGAACGTCGGATAAGACCGATGCGCTCACCATGAAAAGAGATGGTTCTTCCTCCTCGGATCAGGCCACATGGGCCTTCTCCATGTTCCTGAGCTTTCTCCAGCAATTCTTGCTCAGGTGGCCCTTCTTCCTGCAATTCAAGCAGTGGATTGGTCCACCATCATTCGACTCCTTTTGATCCCCTTCTTTCCAGCGCATGCGCCCGCGAGATTTCCACTGCTTCTTGCCGCCTTTATCGCTGGTGGACCCATTGCTCTCGCCGGAGTTGTCGCGAAGCTTCAGGCATGCAAGCAATTTCTCCTCAGTGAGGAGAAGACGACCTTGCTTGTTGACAGCTGAAGTGGCATTCTTCTTCCTTTGCTCGACGTTGCGCAGTCTTCCGGTCACCTCTTACACCGTTACTCGATCGGAGAGTTTGGTATAACGCTCACTTTATAGAGGTATCAAGTTGGCTTAAGGGCTCATCTGGTTATCTTTTTTTTCTATGATTAACCTCCTATAATCGATATGAACACTATTATAAAACAAGTTTAGAAACCTCGTTAAATATCTAATTCATAAAAATTACTTAAGCTATGAGAAATTAGTGAGCCCAACAACATCACTCTAACTCACACAACTATGTCGAACTTAGAGAAAACCTTTGAACCTTGGCTTCTTGGATCATATGCTNTTTTTTTTTTTTTTTTTTTAATAATTATCTGGATCAGCTCTTAATATTCAATATATCGTCGCATAGGCTCATTCTTTCCTCTTAATAACTAGAGCTATTGCATTCTAAAACAAATGTTAAGGAGTGTGAAGTCCTGACTTAGTAGCTCACGTGCCTATGGCTTGGTCTACCTCAACTCTGCTAAGTTGTCCAGGCCATAATCTAAAAAAGTTCAAGTAGATTCAAGGCTCAGATCTCGTGCTGATATTAATGTTGGAATAACTTAGATATTGTTCGACCTTAATTCAAACCTTCTAATTTCTTGAAGGTGACTTGGTTTCTTCCTTTTAACTAAATCATGACTTGATTAATCTTTATATATTACTTTATCTTTTAAGTCACTGACTCCAAATCTTGCTAAAGTATCCAATCACTGACCACTTTACTCATACAACCCTTTATGAATTCAATTGCTGACCCTTTGCATGTACCCGAAGGACCGATTACAAGAAGCAAGGTTAAGAAGATTGAAGAGGCCTATACATTGCATCTTCAAAAGCTAGCTAGT
>NW_019646650.1:31741-33039 GCF_002806865.2 Cucurbita pepo subsp. pepo
CAATCTTCTTTCTTTCAAAGGAAGAAGACCACGGCGTGGGCGATTCAACCGAACAGGCCACGCAAGCCTAAAATCCAACAATCCCTTAGTTTTTTTTTTTCTCTAAATTTTAACACTCTTCCTGAATCATTCTTTAATAACAAAATTTATGGTTCTAGAAAATAGACACTCTAAAGAGTTTGTCAAAGAAAATTTGGAGTCATTCAAGTACCGCAAGCTCGAAAATCAAGGTCCCGAACACCAATAATGAGGTATAGAGCCATCTAGAACTTTTCTTAAGAAATACTTATAGGAACCGTTTGATTTTTAGTATGAACCTTAAGTTAAGCATGGATTAAGGGAATATGAAAGAAAAATACTAAGAACCATAAGTTAAGGTCCGAGCATGTTTCTTGAGAAATAAGTAACATAAAAAATAATTCACTAAATGAAGAATGTTGCCCATCAAATTTTAAGCTGAAGACAATATGACATGTTCAGGGCAAATGGATAAAGATAATTGGCCAAAACCAAGAAATGATGCAAATTGTCAAAATGCCCCCATGACGGTTGACTTCAGTTCAAGACTTAAATGACCTCCAAATAACATGAAATTTTGTACACGACCTTGTTTCACCATGGTCAAGGATTATGTAAAGTTTCAAAATAGTTGGAACACATTTAGAGGCTAAATCAAGACTTATAGATAAAATGACTAAAGTGCCTCTAGGTTACCTTTAGATATTTCAAAGTCCACCTACCCTCCAAATAACTTAAGACTTTAATAAAATTTTATGCACGAGGACATAAAACATCTATATATTGGGGTTTAAGTTACTTGGATCTAAGTTTCGAATTAAAACCAAATTAGGGGTAAAGTTAAGACTTAAAGGAAATAATCCTTGTGACCCTGACCAAGATCCAAGACTTTTCTAGAATTTTTAAGGAATATGATATGACCTCACCATGCATGTTATTATGATGAGTTCTTAATTTATGAGATTTGAGTAGGCCATAAGAAAGTATTTTATGACTTAAGCCTCAAGAATTAAGAACCTAAGAATCCATGAAACTAATGTAATGTTCTAAGGACAAGAACCAAGGAAAAGACAAACACAAGCTGTATATGAATTAAGAAAAGAAGAATAGGTACCACTCAAGAATAAATTTCGAAGGTCCTCATGTCCTATGATTCAATACATTCATGACTCATACTACATCACTTGAAACGTAACAAATTTTGGAGGTAGGTTTGCAGATTGCAGTGCTTGGAAGGTAAAAAGTATTGGATGTAGGTTTCAAACTACATCTCTCAGAAC
>NW_019646651.1:0-9426 GCF_002806865.2 Cucurbita pepo subsp. pepo
ACCGTGGCACATGCATAGGGTAGTTGTTTGTTTATTCCATTTCGTAGTCTAGTCTGAATTCGGTTTGCATCATTAGTATAGGTTAGTATAGGTTGAAATATATTTGCATAATAAACCTTAGGGTAGAATAAAACATTCATTTTGGTTTTGTTACTTTTCCTTTATTTCAATAATGTTCTTTTCTTTTTTCTTATAATCGTTTTCTCTATCACGAGGTAATAAAATGNGTAAACGTCCACGATTACCCGTTAGGATTGCACCGTAGGAAAGACGAAACGAAACGAAACGAAACGAAATGATAGGTTCCATCATTGCATTGCATGTGATTGTCGCATAACCCCAATAGGGGGTCACTTACTAAGTATTCTAGAAATACTCAAGCCTCGTGCTACTCTACTTTTGCAGATAAGGGCAAGGCACCCATGTGACAACGACGGCGGCATTGTACACCTCGGAACCGTGGCACATGCATAGGGTAGTTGTTTGTTTATTCCATTTCGTAGTCTAGTCTGAATTCGGTTTGCATCATTAGTATAGGTTAGTATAGGTTGAAATATATTTGCATAATAAACCTTAGGGTAGAATAAAACATTCATTTTGGTTTTGTTACTTTTCCTTTATTTCAATAATGTTCTTTTCTTTTTTCTTATAATCGTTTTCTCTATCACGAGGTAATAAAATGCGAGAGTAAGTCGCATTTATGAATAGGGCCCATTTAATGTATATTCCACATTTAAAGGTATAGTAATGACCTCAGATTAAATAGGTAAAATATTAGGGTCGTTACAATAAACCTAGTTGAGCAACATCCAACGAAACCCTAAGAGAGATCGTAAAGAAGAAAATTTCTAAAAGAAACGAAGTGATGAATGAAGGAAACCTGGAGCAAGATTCGACCAAATGAGTTTCTGACAAAACTTTAATATCAGCAACAAAAGACTAGTAGCCATGAAAAGGGAAGGAGCCTACTGAATTTCTCATGGCTTTCAATAATGGTTGGCTTTTGGTGCTTTCGGTACTTTTGCACTTCCGGACCAATACCCACAAATCTAGTGTAGAAGGCTATAACAATAAGAAAAGATACTGGGTCAATAAGATAAGATGAAACTGAAATGAGAAAGAATAGTGGAGATTTGAGATAGATACAATCCAAGGAGTTGTTGAGAATAACAAAAAGAAAATTGAGGAGTGGGAGTGAGAGTGGGAGTCGGTGGTGTGCAAATCGAAAAGTAAAAGTAGTGATGCATGTTTTTTTTCTTACATTTTTAATAGCTCTTTTTTTAAAATGCTATAACCAAATGCTATAAACGAAGCAATTGTTGTAGTACTTATTCCTCGGTGGTAAGAGTGAAGATTATTCCCATAGACCAACACCAGCCATTCTAACATGTTTTATCCAAACTTACATGCATTCTAAGAAAAATTTGAAGAGATCACCCAACATAGAATTGTTACAAGCAAAACAAACTAACCATTGGAATGGATAGTAACATTTAATTTTTTAAGCTTTTCATTACCATCCTATCCTCAAGATTATTTTCATCCGGACATAGTCTTGATTCATTCATTTACTCTGTTACTAGGATGTCACAATCTTTAATAGTTGTAATTTATATAACCATACATACTACTCTTGTCGAGGTAGTTAAGGTCATGCCATGAAAAGATTATTTACATTACATTAGGATTTGAAGCTACCATAATTGACCTACTTTCCAATGAAGATGTAAAAGTTATTGAGTCACCATATATCTCAAAAAAAATGTGTATATAAATACCGGCTCTACAATGACAAATGAGCAAAC
Source organism: Cucurbita pepo subsp. pepo (assembly GCF_002806865.2). Classification (NCBI taxonomy): domain Eukaryota; kingdom Viridiplantae; phylum Streptophyta; class Magnoliopsida; order Cucurbitales; family Cucurbitaceae; genus Cucurbita; species Cucurbita pepo. The sequence goes on from NW_019646651.1 coordinate 1,806, forward strand.
CAACTCTACATTCAAACACATAAATTTAGTATATTATAACACTGATAGTTTAGGAGATGGCGAACTTCTCTTGCTCCCTCTTTGTTCTTGTTCTGGTTCTCTCAAGTACGTATGGTTGTTTAGATGCCTTTAAGTTTTGTGTTGTAAGCTTGGATGAGTGTTAGACTGTGTATAACTTTGAAATTTTGTGCAGCTGGTTGGATGGTGTCTTTAGCAACCCACGCAAAACAATGTGATGTGAAGATGTTCGAATATGCATGCGACACCACTGGATGTCACCAAAAGTGCCTAGAGGTTTACCAAAATTCAACATCTCAATGTGTTGAAACTCCTGAATTTCCCACCAACTTCGCTTGCCATTGTTTCTTCCCCTGTGAAGAAAATTGAGTTTTGATGTGATGCCCTTCTTTTCCTTGTACTAATCCACGTATTGTAATGCTTTAATTCCCCACATTTCTTAAATAAAATGGCCAGGTGACTTTGCTGTTATTCAACTTGTCATTATGGTTGCAAGTGAAAATTGTGTATAAAATAAGATGAAAAGCAACTACCCTAACACCGGCTCTATGGTCTTTGTGCACTGTCATTTGTATAAAGATGTCTTGCTTTTACCTGAAACGTAAAAATAGCACATGACTTATACTTTAAGAAATACTTAGTAACTGATTTCACTATTAGAGTCGTGAAATGAAAATATATGCAACATATTTATTAATTAAAAAAGTTATTATATTATTATTAATAAATATTTTAAATTATTAAATAACTTTTTTATTGAACGAATTCACATCACTATCCATATAGTAAATATATAAAATAGCTATTAATATGACAAATAATGATATTGACCTAATAACCTTAATGACTGTTGATCCAAGAACCAAAAAAAAATTGTAAGTTATCATAGGAAATGGAAAAATTTTCTTGCTCCCTATTCTTCGTTGGTTTCCTCCTTTTCTCAGGTTTGTTTTTTAGATTTAGAAACATCTTATAAACTCTCAAGGATTTCGTACATTTTTGTTTAATAACTATTAGATTTTTGACAGTTGCATGCATGTTGTCCGTTAATGCAATTCAATGTAAAGAGAAGTTTTACGAAGGATGCGTACCTAATGATTGTAGCAAGAGATGTTCACAGAGGTTTCCCCAATCAACTTCTGAATGTGTTCCAATTGGACAAATCCTATTTAACTATATTTGCTATTGTTTTCATGATGGCTAGAGGGTAATTAATTCTGGTTTTTATCACCGTCTCCATTAAATAAAATGGTTGAATGTCTCATTTTTGCTTTTGTTTTTGCTTACATGATTGCTAGAGAGTGATCAATTATGGTTTTTACCCGTCTCTATTAAATAAAATGGTTGGATGCCTCTATGGATTCAACTTTTTTTTAGCATAATTCTCTATTTCATTCCTTTCTCGCCCGTCTTAATTCAAACTTTCATTGTCTTTGGACGGCTAACTTGACCTATAATATAATGTGTTATCATAAACCCAACAACTATTAGAAAAATTGTAAGTAGAGAAAGAGAACATATATATTATGTCCAGATGTTTTTTAACTGTTAAACTGCTAATCTAAATATAACTTAATTTATAAGCTACTAAATTGTCAGTCTTACAAGATTGGCATTTCATAACTTGTAACATCATTAGTGAAAGATGAAATATAGTATTTTTGTTATAAAGGAATATGTCAGAATCTTTAATAGTTGTAATTTATATAACAATACATACTACTCTAGTCGAGGTAGTTAAGGTCATTCCATGAAAAGATTAGTTATATTCCATTGGGGTTTGAAGTTACTTACCATAATTGGCTACTTTCCAATGAAGATATAAAACTTATTGAGTCACCATATTTGTCAAACAAAATGTGTATAAATACCGGCTGTACAATGGCAAATGAGCAAACCAACTCTACATTCAAACACATAAATTTAGTATATAATAACACTGATATTTTAGGAGATGACAAACTTCTCTTGCTCCCTCTTTGTTCTTGTTCTGGTTCTCTCAGGTACGTATGGTTGTTTAGATGCTTTTAAGTTTTGTGTTGTAAGCTTGGATGGGTGTTAGACTATGTATAACTTTGAAATTTTGTGCAGTTGGTTGGATGGTGCCTCTAGCAACCCACGCAAAACAATGTGATGTGAAGATGTTCGAATATGCATGCGACGCCACTGGATGTCACCAAAAGTGCCTAGAGGTTTACCCAAATTCAACATCTCAATGTGTTGAAACTCCAGAATTTCCCACCAACTTTGCTTGCCATTGTTTCTTCCCTTGTGAAGAAAATTGAGTTTTGATGTGATGCCCTTCTTTTCCTTGTACTAATCCACTTAGATTCTAATGCCTTAATTCCTCCCGTTTCCTAAATAAAATGGTCATGTGACTTTACTGTTATTCAATTTGTCATTATGGTTTTAAATGATCCAAAGAAAGGATTATGAAACTCAAAGATTGTTGAAAGTGTCTACAAAAGATGTTTGTTTTCAATGCCCTAAAGAATTTTAAGGCCTCAAGGTCTTTGGAAAAGACTTACAAAGGAACATCCTCGGTTTTTATTCCTTATAGGTAAATAAAAATGATGGAATAGTTTATATTTAAAAAAGTGGAAAATATAAAATAATTTTTTTTGAATAAAATAATTTAATAGTTTATATTTTTAGAAAAAGTTTATATCTTTTTGAATAAAATAATTATAAAAAAATGAAAAATTACTAAATTAGCCTAGAACTTAAAATTAAATTGGAAAGATGAGAAAGTCCTTCCCATATCTACTTTAGAATCAACACCCTATACAAAATCTAATGAATCTAAAAAACCAACCATAGGCTCTGTCCCAAATTTAGATATGATCTCTAAAAGATTTACAACTCATCACATTCAACGGCTAACATTTGAGGATTAAGTCGACAACCCATAAATGTGTAAGCATCTCCGACAAGAACTCTAGAAAGTTGGAGATTTTAAATTCAGAGTGGTTCTCAATGTTTCAAAGTTAACTCAAGCTCCCTCTATAAATTATGAAGTTTGGGGGAATCATTTGGAGAAAGAAACAAGAGTTGGCCAGCCTCCAATCATAAGTCATAAGAGTTTAGATTTTGGGTCTCTTCCTCTTGAATTTCTTCCAACTTGGAGAGTTATATTGGATTATTTCCCTTCAAACTTATTCATACATCTTCTAAATAAGACTACCCACAACTTTGTGAAAGAAACTAAGTGTTGAAAATTTCTAAATCTCACTTCCCCAAAGGAAGTTGCCATTAAAAAGCTCAAGAAAAACCATGAACTTACAATCTAAGATTTACGCGAGTTTGTCATATCTAACCTATCCCATTTAATTCTTGCACTTTCAAGGAGGATTTCTTGTGAAGACCACGGTAACGACCCAAAATTTTCTGCTTAATTTAAGGTCACTACTGTATATGTACCATAAATATTGAATGCGAAAGACTTCATTTAAATTCCATAAAACATAACCTTTATCTTAAAACACAGCCATGGACTTACGTGTTTCGAAAACATGTTTAAAACGATACAACAAAAGACCCGAAATAAAATAAATAAGCGTTTAAGTTTAAAGCATCCTATTCTAGCCTAAGTCTAAGACAATAAATACCACTATCCTATGCATGTGCCATGGTCTCGAGTTGTGATGCCGTCGTCAGCCATACAGGAATGTCTTGCCTTAACCGGAAGAAGTAGTAGCACATGGCTTGAGTATGTAAAGAAATACTCAATAAGTGACCCCACTATTGGGTTTAAATGCAACAATCACATGCAAATGAAATGATGAGACCTATCTTTCAATCTGTCTTCCTACGGTGCTGTTCTAACCGGTAAATTTGGACGTGTACCATATACTTTACACACAGCCCATACGTGCGAGTATGGGCTCACCAGCCAGTTCGCACACTGCTGGTCCACTTTCCTTGTCGGGCGAGCATACTCTGGGAGCTTCTTAGGCCTGACACCCGTTAGAACTAGTAATCGTCACGACAGCGCTATGCAAAACATAACGATCGTTGTCCTGCCATTAGATGTACACGTTCGTACCCTCGTTTTGGAATAGGGGTATCCCCCAAATGCATGAGCACACATAATGCATGAGGTCCCCAATATTTCTACTTTTATCATTAATGAATATAACCCCGCTATCATCTTTCATGCTTAACATGTCATTTCTCATTTTCAGTCTACGTATCATACATAATCCTAACGGGGTTACATTTCATTTCATTTGTCGTGATATCATGTCATTCATAACATGCTGTATACATACAATTTAGAAAACATAACATAACGCTCCATGCTTTTAACATGTCATTTCATAACGTGCAATTCATACAACAATTACCTCATTGGTCACACAAAACAATCTAAACATGACACATCACATCACAATATATCGTATCATAAACATTGAGTATCGTAAACACTTCGTGGTCATATTGTTCCCTAACTTATCATAGCCTTAACGTTCTAATACCTATCACAGTCATATCGTTACGTGAACGTACCTTAGTCATATCATCACAGGAACGTATCCTAACGCTATCGTTCTATCAATCTATCACAAACCTATCCCTTTCTACCCATATCCTAACCATATTCTTTCAACAATCTCTTCTATCCATAGCACTCCGGTATGTAACCTAACCTTAACGTTTCATGAATAAATCTTACTACTATCATTACATTTTGTTTTGTGCATCCTTCTCGTATCATATCTCAAACATATCCTTGAACACATCGTACCACAATTATTATCACACAATTCACATATTATAATATAACATAAACATAATATAAGCATACCGATTCACGGATAATTCACACATATTAGTATATATGACTCGTGCAGAACCACAGGCACATGTCAACATCAAATATAACCATGTCGATTGTAAGGCTACTTACCTGGCTAGCTTAAGTCATTGTCACGAATATATCTTTAATGAAAGTTCGATTCCGTCATTTGAAATCCGAGTCAACCTACGTGAGCCCATGACATCAGTTTCAAGTTTGAACTCTACAAAATTATTTCTCTAATTTACATTGATCCATTGTTAAAAGTCTTGAAATGTTATATATCTATAATTATATTTTTATTAAAAATCTACTTTTCCATGGTTACTGTTGTGTACAAAAAAAAGTAGATACAACTATTTCAAGTTATTACAGGCTCTACTACTCTCCTCTGGATTTACCATATGTATTTACCTTTCTCTATCTATTTAGTTTGTAGTTTTTAATTCCTTATTCTTCTTTCTTTTTCTTTTTTTTTTTCTATGGGTTACCTTTTAATTTGGTTCTCATGCATTCCAAATTTCTAGTGGATCTCTGTTTCCAAACCTTTCCTTATCTCAGTGTTTCCTGTTCACAAATTTTCTTGGTCATTCTCTTTTTAATCTATTAATTTTGTTACTAATCTAATATTATTAATCTGATGTGATTTACTAGCATTTGTATAAATGATTGACATTTAGTTTGTAACTCAAAGCTACCATTGTAATAATTCAATGAAGATCTAACTATAATTGGCAGTCATTTCTAAAAAAAAATAGGATAAAATAAAATGAAGATTTAATATATACTTGATTTAATATATACCTTATTGATCAAATCTATCTTCACGTAAATCTCTAGTGAATCTCAACTAGGTAAANACTTTTCCATGGTTACTGTTGTGTACAAAAAAAAGTAGATACAACTATTTCAAGTTATTACAGGCTCTACTACTCTCCTCTGGATTTACCATATGTATTTACCTTTCTCTATCTATTTAGTTTGTAGTTTTTAATTCCTTATTCTTCTTTCTTTTTCTTTTTTTTTTTCTATGGGTTACCTTTTAATTTGGTTCTCATGCATTCCAAATTTCTAGTGGATCTCTGTTTCCAAACCTTTCCTTATCTCAGTGTTTCCTGTTCACAAATTTTCTTGGTCATTCTCTTTTTAATCTATTAATTTTGTTACTAATCTAATATTATTAATCTGATGTGATTTACTAGCATTTGTATAAATGATTGACATTTAGTTTGTAACTCAAAGCTACCATTGTAATAATTCAATGAAGATCTAACTATAATTGGCAGTCATTTCTAAAAAAAAATAGGATAAAATAAAATGAAGATTTAATATATACTTGATTTAATATATACCTTATTGATCAAATCTATCTTCACGTAAATCTCTAGTGAATCTCAACTAGGTAAAGGTCATTCTCATTTATTTTTTCCTAAAATAAATCTCACCATTATTGTTTTTCTATTTCTTTTTTGCAGTACCTATTACTTTCTGGTGTAAGGACGGAATGAAGAGAGATAATTGGGAAGGGATGAGAGGTTAGTGGAGAGAGGTGGGGAAAGGTTGAGAGGTTAGTGGAGAGAGGTGGGGAAAGGTTGTTTTAGTACTGAAATTGGATGGGTACTATGATCATTGGGCAATACTCATGGAAAACTTTTTTAGTACTGGGTTTGGGGGAGAATGGGATTCCCACAGCAAGCAATAGGACACATCGTTTTAACAGATACCCAGAACAAGCAAATTGAAGATCATAAATTGAAAGATTTGAAAGCAAAGAATTATCTATTTCAAGCATTAGATCGTTCGATCTTGGAGACAACCCTCAACAAGGATACAGCAAAAAAAACATATGGGATTCTATGAAGTAGAAATATCAAGGTTCGACACGGGTAAAGCGTGCACATTTGCAATCTCTTCGGAAGGAGTTTGAAATGCTGCACATGAAGGTAGGAGAATCTGTGAATGAGTATTTTCCTCGGAATCTCATTCTTTTTTTTCTCCTATTTTTCTGTTTCTTTTTTTTTGCAGTAACGTTACATTGGTAAGGATGAGTTGATGAGAGATAATTGTGGGAAGGGATGAGAGATAATTGTGGGAAGGGATGAGAGGTTAGTGGAGAGAAGTGGGGAAATGTTGTTATTTATTTATTTATTTATTTATTTATTTATTATTATTATTTTAACTACCTTTTTATAATTATTTTTATTTTTATTTTTATTTATTTATTTATTTATTATTATTTTTTTTGGCTATTACACACACACACACACACATATATATATATATATATATATATATATTACTATATGGATAACTACGTAAATTCGATAAATATGTTGCATACATTTAGACTCTAATAGTAGAGTCACTAAAGGAATATTTCTTAAAGTACTCAAGTCATGTGTTATTTTTACGTTTCAGGTAAAAGCAAGATATCCTTATACGGATGACAGAGGCGATGCATGAAGACCGTGGAGCTGGTGTTAGGGTAGTTGCTTTTCATCTTATTTTATACACAATCTTCACTTGCAACCATAATGACAAATTGAATAATAGCAAAGTCACCTGACCATTTTATTTAGGAAACGTGTGGACTTAGGGCATTACAATACGTGGATTAGTACCAGGAAAAGAAGAGCATCACATCAAAACTCATTTTTCTTCACAAGGGAAGAAACAATGGCAAGCGAAGTTGGTGGGAAATTCAGGAGTTTCAACACATTGAGATGTTGAATTTGGGTAAACCTCTAGGCACTTTTGGTGACATCCAGTGGTGTCGCATGCATATTCGAACATCTTCACATCACA
>NW_019646651.1:11336-27031 GCF_002806865.2 Cucurbita pepo subsp. pepo
TTGGATGTACGCGTCCGTACCCTCGTGATGGGATAGGGGTATCCCCCCAAATGCATGATCACACAATATGCATGAGGTCCCACTAGTCCTACAGTCATCATTTAATGAACATAACCCCGTGTCACGTTTTCATGCTTACATGTCATTCTCATTCTCATTTCGTTACATATCATACATATTCCTAGCGGGATTATGTTTCATGCAATTTTCAGTATTTCATGTCATACAATTCATACAGTTTCATTCACATATTCCATACAAACGTGCCATAATCATTCAAGGACCTCATATCGTTACATGCATTACACATCACATTAGACTAAAAGCATACATAGCATACATTCACGTTCATCTAACTACGTACTTAAGCACAATAATCTAGCATACAATGTATCATATCATAAACAAGTCATAACGTAAACACTTCATAGTCGTATCGTTCTCTAACTTACCATAGCCTTAACGTTCTTATACCTATCACAGACATATCATTACGTAACGTACCTTAGTCATATCATCACCAGAACGTATCCTAACGCCATCGTTCTATCAATCTATCACAAACCTATCCCTTTCTACCCATAACCTAACCGTATTCTTTCATCAATCTCTCCTATCCATAGCACTCCGGTTGTAACCTAACCTTAACGTTTCATGAACGTATCTTACTCCTATCGTTACATTTCGTATTGTGCATCCTTCTTGTATCCTATCTCAAACATCTCCTTGAGCACATCGTACCATAATTATTATCATACAATCCACATATTATAACATAACATATAGGAAGCATATTGATCCACAGACAATTCACACATATCAATATATATGACACGTGCAGAACCACACGGCACGTGTCAACATCAAATATAATCATGCCGATAGTAAGATCACTTACCTGGCTAGCTTAAATCGTTGTCACGAATATATGTTTAATGAAAGTTCGATTCCGTCTTTTGAAATCCGGGTCAACCTATATGAGCCCATGACATTAGTTTCGGGTTTGAATTCTACAACATTATTTCTCTAATTTACATTTGTCCATTGTTAAAAGTCTTGAAATTTTATATATCTATAATTATATTTATATTAAAAATCTCATTTTTCATGGTTACTGTTGTATAAAAAGTAGATATAGCTAAGTTATTATGAGCTTTACTATTATCTATTTACCTTTCCCTCTATATTTAGTTTGTGGTTTTTAATTCCCTAATCTCTTTTTTTTATCTGTTGCCTTTTAATTCTGTTCTATTCCAAATTTACAGTGGATCTCTATTTCCAAATCTTTCCTTATCTCAGTGTTTCCTATTTCCTTATCTCAGTTTCCTATTCAGAAGGATCTCTATTTCCAAATCTTTCCTTATCTCAGTGTTTCCTATTTCCTTATCTCAGTTTCCTATTCAGAAGTTTTCTTGGCCCTTCTATATTTAATCTATTCATTTGGCTACTGATAAAAATTTAATCTAATATTACTAATATGACCTGATTTACTAGGATCGTACAAATGATTGACATTTAGTTTATAACTAAAAGCCAGACCATTGTAATAATTAAGATCTAACTATAATTTGTTGTGATTTCTAAAAAAAAATAGGATAAAAGAAAATGAAGATTTAATATATACCTTATTGATCAGATCTACCTTCACGTAAATCTCCGTTGAATCTCAGCTGGGTAAAGGTCATTCTCATTCTTTTTTTTTTTTTCTCCTATTTTTTTGTTTCTTTTTTGGTTACTTTCGTGCTTAAGGATGAGTTGATGAGAGATAATTGTGGGAAGGGATGAGAGATAATTGTAGGAAGGGATGAGAGGTTAGTGGAGAGAAGTGGGAAAATGTTGTTTTTATTTATTTATTTATTTATTATTATTATTTTAACTACTTTTTATATTTATTTNGCATATATTTAGACTCTAATAGTAGAGTCACTAAAAGAATATTTCTTAAAGTACTCAAGTCATGTGTTATTTTTACGTTTCAGGTAAAAGAAAGACATCCTTATACGGATAACAGAGGCGATGCATGAAGATCGTGGAGCTGGTGTTAGGGTAGTTGCTTTTCATCTTATTTTATACACAATTTTCACTTGCAACCATAATGACAAATTGAATAATAGCAAAGTCACCTGACCATTTTATTTAGGAAACGTGTGGACTTAGGGCATTACAATACGTGGATTAGTACCAGGAAAAGAAGAGCATCACATCAAAACTCATTTTTCTTCACAAGGGAAGAAACAATGGCAAGCGAAGTTGGTGGGAAATTCAGGAGTTTCAACACATTGAGATGTTGAATTTGGGTAAACCTCTAGGCACTTTTGGTGACATCCAGTGATGTCGCATGCATATTCGAACATCTTCACATCACATTGCTTTGCGTGGGTTGCTAGAGGCACCATCCAACCAGCTACACAAATTTTCAAAGTTATACATGCTTTAATACCCATCCAGGCTTACAACACAAAAATTAAAGGCATCTAAACAACCATACGTACCTGAGAGAACCAGGACAAGAATGAAGAGGGAGCACGAGAAGTTTGCCATCTCCTAAAATACCAGTGTTATAATATACTAAAGTTTATGGTTTGAATGTAGAGTTGGTTTGCTCATGTGTCATTGTAGAGTGTATTTATATACATATTTTGTTTGACAAATATGGCGACTCACTAACTTTTATATCTTCATTGGAAAGTAGGGCAATTATGGTAGCTTCAAACTCCTATGGAATGTAACTAATCTTTTCATGGCATGACCTTAACTACCTAGACCAGAGTAGTATGTATGGTCATATAAACTACAACTATTAAAGATTGTGACACTTGAATAAAGGAGTAAATGAATGAATGGAGACTATGTCTAGATGAAAATAATCTTGAGGATAGGATGTTAAAAAAAGCTTAAAAAAATTAAAAGTTATTATCTATTCAAACGTTAGTGTGTTTTGCTTGTAATAATTGTACGTAGGGTGACCTCCTAAGAATTTCCTTAGAATGCATGTAAGTTAGGAAAGAACATATTGGAATGACTCGTGTTCATCTGTGGAAATAATATTCTCCCTTACAACCAAGGAATAAGTAACGTGACTATATCGCAGGAATATTCGGAAAGAGTCATCTCTATTGTATAAATTCTCTCGAATGCCAGCTCAACTCAAAGAGTTATGTCAAATCAACACATCAAGGGCAAAATAGACATCAACACAACAAAAGGGCAAAATAGATATTTAATAAAAATTTAACCATAGATAGGTAAGAATTGTAACATTGTAGAACCATCCTTTTTTACCTAAATATAGTTTAACTATTAAGACATATATTATCCACCAAAAGATTAAATTTACATTCACTACTTATCTACTAGATCAATATATATATAGGTTCCTACAAAAATAAATAATAAATAAATAATAATAAAAGTGATTTAATAATTTAAAATAGCTATTAATAATAAAATAATTTTTTTTATAATTTAGTAAAAAAAAATAGTGTTTTGAGCCTCCCTATCCAATAAAAAAATAAAAAAGACTTATTTAATTTTATTTTTTTGTTTGAATGCTAGTCTTATTTAAATCAAAAGTTCTTTTAAATTAAAAAAAAAATGTATTATTATGCCAAATGACCTTGTGATTGTTTCGAGAACTCTCGTATATTCCCTCTGATTATTTTTGTAAATAAAAAAAATATTTATTTGTATTAATAACTAATTTATGTTAATATACGAATTGAATCCACCAACCTATCCACAAATAATTTCATTTATGATTAAAGATAAAGATCGATGAGAAAGAGTTCAATCAAATTGTCAATTATTTACAATAACAACCATACGTTACATATTGTGTTTCATAATAATGTTCCTTTCTAACAAAAATACTATATTTCATCTAATATTTTACTGATGATGTTACAAGTTATGAAACGTCAATCTTGTAAGACGAAGATTTGGTAGCTTATAAATTAAATTATATCGAAATTAGTAGTTTAATCGTTAAAAAACATCGTGACCGAATATACATGTTCACTTTCTCTACTTGCAACTTTTCTAAAAGTAGCTGGATTTATTTTATTATAACACATTATATTAGTAGGTCAAGTTAGAAGGAATGAAATGGAGAATTATGCTAAAAAAGTTGTATCCATAGAGTCATCAAATCATTTTATTTAATGGAGACGGGTAAAAATCAGAATTGATCACTTTCTAGCGATCATGGAAGCAACAATAAAAGCAAAAATAAAANGGGGATTGGTTGAATTCGTAGAGACATTCAACCGATTTATTTAATAGAGACCGTGATAAAAACGAGAATTAATCATCTTCTAGCAATCATGGAAACAATAGCAAATATAGTTAAATGGGATTTGTCCAATTGGAACACATTCAGATGTTGATTTGGGAAACTTTTGTAAACATCTCTCAGTACAGTCTTGAGGTACGCATCCTTCGTACAACTTCTCTTCACATTGTATTGCATCGACCGACAACATGCATGCCGCTGTCAAAAATCAAATACTTATTAAAACGGAATTTTTGAAACTTCATAAGATGTTTCTAAATCTAAAAAACAAACCTGAGAAAATGAGGAAACCAATAAAGAATAAAGAGCAAGAAAACTTTGTCATTTGGTATAAAAAGCAATGATACACTGGAATTGATATGTGATTGAAAGGTGTAGGATACTTTCATTTTTAATCTAAGATTTATATAAAAATATTTGGTTTAAAATAAGGCAACACATTAAGTAAATTTGTCTTTTATTTGGAAAGTAGGCCAATTATGATAAGTTACAACTTTTTTTTTCTATCTTGGATGGAGAGTGGTTAAGTTTATTATGTCAATATCATTATTTGTTATATTAACAACTATTTTATATATTTACTATATGGATAACGATGTGAATTCGTTCAATAAAAAAGTTATTTAATAATTTAAAATATTTAATAATAATAAGATAATAACCTTTTTTAATTAATAAATATGTTGCCTATATTTGTATTTCACGACTGTGAAGTCACTCACTAAGTATTTCTTAAAGTACTTAAGTCATGTGCTATGTCTACATATCAGATAAAAGCAAGACATCCTTTTACGGAAAACGGAAGTGAGGCATGAAGACCATGGAGCCGGTGTTAGGGTAGTTGGTTTTCATCTTATTTTATACACACTATTTACTAGCAACCATAATGACAAATTGAATAACAGGAAAGTCACCGACCATTTTATTTAGGAAACGTGTGGACTTATAGGGCATTACAATATGTGGATTAGTACAAGGAAAAGAAGAGCATCACATCAAAAGTCAATTTTCTTCACAAGGGAAGAAACAATGGCACGCAAAGTTGGTGGGAAATTCAGGAGTTTCAACACATTGAGATGTTAAATTTGGGTAAACCTCTAGGCACTTTTGGTGACATCCAGTGGTGTCGCATTTATATTCGAACATCTTCACATCACACTGTTTTGCGTGGGTTTCTAGAGGCACCATCCAACTAGCTGCACAAATTTTCAAAGTTATACATGCTTTAATACCCATCCAGGCTTACAACACAAAACTTAAAGACATCTAAACAACCATACGTACCTGAGAGAACCAGGACAAGAAAAAAGAGGGAACAAGAGAAGTTCGCCATCTCCTAAAATATCAGTGTTATAATATACTAAATTTATGTGTTTGAATGTAGAGTTGGTTTGCTCATTTGCCATTGTAGAGTCTGTATTTATATACACATTTTGTTTAACAAATATGGTGACTATAACTTTTATATCTTCAATCAAAAGTAGGCCAACTATGGTAGCTTCAAACCCCCGTGGAATTAACTAATCTTTTCATGGAATGACCTTAACTACCTCGACCAGAGTCGTATGCATCGTTACATAAATTACAACTATTAAAGATTATGACATCCGAGTAAATGAGTAAATGAATGAATCGAGACTATGTCCGGATGAAAATAATCTTGTAGATAGGATGTTAAGAAAAGCTTAAAGAAATTAAAAGTTACTGTCCATTCTAGGGGAGGTGTTGGATGAAAGTCCCACTCGGCGAATTTAGGGAATGATCATGGGTCCATTGGGGTGAACTCAAAGTGGACTTGGATGAAAGTCCCACTCGGCGAATTTAGGGAACGATCATGGGTCCATTGAGGTGAACTCAAAGTGGACAATATCTTCGTAATGGTATGATATTATGTGCTTTCTTACCAATACTGCAAAAATAAATGGAGAATTACCAAGTTTTAGGAACCATCCATCTCTACACTGATATGATACTGTCTAGTTTGAGATTAAGTACTTTCTGCTTGTTGTCCTGTGAGATTATTCCTTACTTATAAATTCATGATCATTTCTTAAAGACTCTCTCTTAACAATTTTACACACGGAGAATAGCTCCCAGAATAGCTGTCAAATGTTGTTTGAAGTCAACGGGAATAAATGCCCACGGCGGAGATGCGAAAAACTAGTCACGATGTTTCGGCCTCCAAATCGGGAGACCCACGACGGCGATTAGCTCTGCTACACATAACTCAATAGTAATTAAAATATACTATTAACCGAGAGGTAGAAGGTTTTATTTCATCCATGAATATATGTTTTAAGTTACCGTTACTTTTAAAAAAAGAAAAAAGAAATACAAAAATTCATAACTCAATTAGTAGTAAATATTTTTAATCTAAAATTCTTTTTATATAATAAACCCAATCTAAATAGGTTATAAAAATTTTAGGTTAAATTAGTTCATTTTATTTACTCAAAATTTTAAGAAAATATTAACATTATTTACTTATTTTTTGAACATGTAATTAACCAATTCAATTTTAATATATATTTTAAAAAATTGGAGAAGAATAAATAAATAAAATTATGAAACTAAATAAAACAATAAATATATACCTACAACTAAAAATGTATATTTTAAAATTAACCATAATCAGGTGGATTAAGCTTCATTANGTAAAAATGTATCTTTTAAGATTAACCATATGGATTAAATTTCATTAATCCTAAAAAAAATTCATAAACTAGCTAAATCTAGAAAATTTTCATTTATTTGAACCTAATCCAAAAAAAAATCTAGCCTGTAATTAAATATGGAAGTGATAATGAATTTATTCTCTTTGAATTCCCAACAATGGCATAATTAGTTCATAATTCATGGTTTTCTCCGTCACATTCCATATTAAGTTTTCCATCTCTATATACATCATTCCCTCATTCTCAATCTTCATCTCATCTCTCATCGGAATTATGTGGGCTCAAACCCTTCCGATCATGGCCGCTTTTATGGCCACTTTCATTTTCCTCCTCGCCCTAACCAACGCTCAAAACGCCCCTGGTGACTACCTCGCGCTTCACAACCGAGCTCGAGCCCAGGTCGGCGTCGGCCCCATGCAATGGAGCAACACCGTGGCCGTGTACGCTCAAGCCTATGCGGAAAAAAGAAAGGGTGACTGCGCCATGATTCACTCAACCGGGCCGTACGGAGAAAATATAGCCGCGGGCTACTACCCTGAGTTCACCGGGGCGGATGCAGTGAAGTTGTGGGCAAACGAGAAGCCGCTGTATGATCATGCGTCGAATAAATGCGTGGGTGGTGAATGTGGGCACTACACTCATATGGTGTGGCGGAGCTCGGTGCGGCTTGGATGTGCTAGAGTGCCCTGCAAGGCTAATTCTCAGTTTGTTGTTTGCAATTATGATCCTCCTGGCAACTATATTGGGGAAAAGCCTTATGATTCTTGGGTGGTATGAAGAGATTTGGTTTTAAAAATTTTATGAATTGTAATAAAGTTTGTGAGAGAATCATGAATTTATTTATTGGAATAAAGCTACGATATTGTCTACAATAGTATTATATTGTCTAGAGCATAAACTCTTGTGACTTTGTTTTGACTTCCTTACTTATAAACTCATGATCCTAGAGTCTCCCCTCTCATTAAGTACACCACATAGAGCCACCTTTGAAGCCTATAGATTACCTATGATCATAGAGCCTCCCCTCGAACAAAATACACCATAGAGCCTCCCCTGAAGCCTATGGATTTCTAAAAGAAACTCCCTTTAATCGAGACTCGACTTCTTTCTTCGGAGACCTTAAACAAAATTGACAATTTTTTCGACATGTTTGACTACGAGTTTTAGGCTTACAACTTTTTTGTTCAACAGAGCTAAGTTAAGTTCATAGTCTGATACCATGTTACTTATCACGAATCTCTACAATGTTATATGATATTTGTCCACTTTGAACATAACATCATGAGTTTGCTTCGATCTCCCACAAGAAGTCATGTTAAGGAAAATGTATTCTTTAGTTATAAATCTATGATCATTTTCGAACAGTCTTCAACACTAAGAGCATCAGCAACCAGCCAATTGCTGTTCCAAGTCACTCGGAAGAAATGCCCTCGGCGGAGATGCGGAAAACCAGTCACGGTATTTTCGGCCTCCAAATCGGGAGACCCACAATGATGGCGATTAACTCCGCTGCAATATAATACCCACACCGGAGACGAAGACCCATTGCCGCAACGTATCGGCATTTACCGGCTCTAAATATGGAGACTAACAGGGCCGGAGTAGCTGCACCCTTGAATGATTTAGCGAAATAAACGTCCACGATTACCCGTTAGGATTGCACCGTAGGAAAAACGAAACCAAACGAAACGAAATGATAGGTTCCATCATTGCATTGCATGTGATTGTCGCATAACCCCAATAGGGGGTCACTTACTGAGTATTCTAGAAATACTCAAGCCTCGTGCTACTCTACTTTTGCAGATAAGGACAAGGCACCCATGTGACAACGACGGCGGCATTGTACACCTCGGAACCGTGGCACATGCATAGGGTAGTTGTTTGTTTATTCCATTTCGTAGTCTAGTCTGAATTCGGTTTGCATCATTAGTATAGGTTAGTATAGGTTGAAATATAATTGCATAATAAACCTTAGGGTAGAATAAAACATTCATTTTGGTTTTGTTACTTTTCCTTTATTTCAATAATGTTCTTTTCTTTTTCCTTATAATCGTTTTCTCTATCACGAGGTAATAAAAGGCGAGAGTAAGTCGCATTTATGAATAGGGCCCATTTAATGTATATTCCACATTTAAAGGTATAGTAATGACCTCAGATTAAATAGGTAAAATATTAGGGTCGTTACAATAAACCTAGTTGAGCAACATCCAACGAAACCCTAAGAGAGATCGTAAAGAAGAAAATTTCTAAAAGAAACGAAGTGATGAATGAAGGAAACCTGGAGCAAGATTCGACCAAATGAGTTTCTGACAAAACTTTAATATCAGCAACAAAAGACTAGTAGCCATGAAAAGGGAAGGAGCCTACTGAATTTCTCATGGCTTTCAATAATGGTTGGCTTTTGGTGCTTTCGGTACTTTTGCACTTCCGGACCAATACCCACAAATCTAGTGTAGAAGGCTATAACAATAAGAAAAGATACTGGGCCAATAAGATAAGATGAAACTGAAATGAGAAAGAATAGTGGAGATTTGAGATAGATACAATCCAGGGGCCTTGTCGAGAATAACAAAAAGAAAATAGAGGAGTGGGAGTGAGAGTGTGAGTCGGTGGTGTGCAAATCGAAAAGTAAAAGTAGTGATGCATGTTTTTTTTCTTACATTTTTAATAGCTCTTTTTAANGTGAGAGTGGGAGTCGGTGGTGTGCAAATCGAAAAGTAAAAGTAGTGATGCATGTTTTTTTTCTTACATTTTTAATAGCTCTTTTTAAAAAATGCTATAACCAAATGCTATAAATGAAGCAATTGTTGTAGTACTTATTCCTCGGTGGTAAGAGTGAAGATTATTCCCATAGACCAACACCAGCCATTCTAACATGTTTTATCCAAACTTACATGCATTCTAAGANTTAAAATGCTATAACCAAATGCTATAAACGAAGCAATTGTTGTAGTACTTATTCCTCGGTGGTAAGAGTGAAGATTATTCCCATAGACCAACACCAGCCATTCTAACATGTTTTATCCTAACTTACATGCATTCTAAGAAAAATTTGAAGAGATCACCCAACATAGAATTGTTACAAGTAAAACACATTTACCATTGGAATGGATAGTAACATTTAATTTTTTAAGCTTTTCATTACCATCCTATCCTCAAGATTATTTTCATCCGGACATAGTCTTGATTCATTCATTTANAACTAACCATTGGAATGGATAGTAACATTTAATTTTTTAAGCTTTTCATTACCATCCTATCCTCAAGATTATTTTCATCCGGACATAGTCTTGATTCATTCATTTACTCTGTTACTAGGATGTCACAATCTTTAATAGTTGTAATTTATATAACCATACATACTACTCTTGTCGAGGTAGTTAAGGTCATGCCATGAAAAGATTATTTACATTACATTAGGATTTGAAGCTACCATAATTGACCTACTTTCCAATGAAGATGTAAAAGTTATTGAGTCACCATATATCTCAAAAAAAATGTGTATATAAATACCGGCTCTACAATGACAAATGAGCAAACCAACTCTACATTCAAACACATAAATTTAGTATATTATAACACTGATAGTTTAGGAGATGGCGAACTTCTCTTGCTCCCTCTTTGTTCTTGTTCTGGTTCTCTCAAGTACGTATGGTTGTTTAGATGCCTTTAAGTTTTGTGTTGTAAGCTTGGATGGGTGTTAGACTGTGTATAACTTTGAAATTTTGTGCAGCTGGTTGGATGGTGTCTTTAGCAACCCACGCAAAACAATGTGATGTGAAGATGTTCGAATATGCATGCGACACCACTGGATGTCACCAAAAGTGCCTAGAGGTTTACCAAAATTCAACATCTCAATGTGTTGAAACTCCTGAATTTCCCACCAACTTCGCTTGCCATTGTTTCTTCCCCTGTGAAGAAAATTGAGTTTTGATGTGATGCCCTTCTTTTCCTTGTACTAATCCACGTATTGTAATGCTTTAATTCCCCACATTTCTTAAATAAAATGGCCAGGTGACTTTGCTGTTATTCAACTTGTCATTATGGTTGCAAGTGAAAATTGTGTATAAAATAAGATGAAAAGCAACTACCCTAACACCGGCTCTATGGTCTTTGTGCACTGTCATTTGTATAAAGATGTCTTGCTTTTACCTGAAACGTAAAAATAGCACATGACTTATACTTTAAGAAATACTTAGTAACTGATTTCACTATTAGAGTCGTGAAATGAAAATATATGCAACATATTTANTGCAAAACAATGTGATGTGAAGATGTTCGAATATGCATGTGACGCCACTGGATGTCACCAAAAGTGCCTAGAGGTTTACCCAAATTCAACATCTCAATGTGTTGAAACTCCTGAATTTCCCACCAACTTCGCTTGCCATTGTTTCTTCCCCTGTGAAGAAAATTGAGTTTTGATGTGATGCCCTTCTTTTCCTTGTACTAATCCACTTAGATTCTAATGCCTTAATTCCTCCCATCTCATAAATAAAATGGTCATTGACTTTGCTGTTATTCAATTTGTCATTATGGTTTTAAAGGATCCAAAGAAAGGATTATGAAACTCAAGGATTGTTGAAAATGTCTACGAAAGATGTTTGTTTTCAATGCCTTAAAGAATTTTAAGGCCTCAAGGTCTTTGGAAAAGACTTAGAAAGGAACATCCTCCGCTTTTATTTCTTATAGGTAAATAAAAATGATCTATAGAGTGAATAGTTTATATTTAAAAAATAGAAAATATAAAATAATTTTTTTTGAATAAAATAATTTAAAAGTTTATATTTTTAGAAAAAGTTTATATTTTTTTGAATAAAATAATTATAAAAAAATGGAAAATTACTAAATTAGTCTTGAACTTTTTATTAAATTCGAAAGATGGAGAAAGTCCTTCCCATATCTACTTTAGAATCAAAACCTAATGAATCTAAAAAACTAATCATAGGCTATGTCCCAAATTTAGATAGGATCTCTAAAAGATTTACAACTCATTACATTCAACAGCTAACATTTGAAGATTAAGTCGACAATCCATAAATGTGTAAGCATCTCTGACAAGAACTCTAAAATGTTGGAGATTTTAAATTTAGAGTGGTTCTCAATGTTTCAAAGTTAACTCAAACTCCCTCTATAAATTATGAAGTTTAGGGGAATCATTTGGAGAAAGAAACAAGAGTTGGCCAGCCTCCAATCATAAGTCATAAGAGTTTAGATTTTGGGTCTCTTCCTCTTGAATTTCTTCCAACTTGGAGAGTTATATTGGATTATTTCCCTTCAAACTTATTCCTACATCTTCTAAATAAGACTACCCACAATTTTGTGAAAGAAACAAGTGTTGAAAATTTCTAAATCTCACTTCCCCAAAGGAAGTTGCCATTAAAAAGCTCAACAAAAACCATGAAGTTACAATCTAAGATTTACGCAAGTTTGTCATATCTAACCTATCCCATTTAATTCTTGCACTTTCAAGGAGGATTTATTGTGAAGACCACAGTAACGACCCGAAATTTTCTATTTAATTTAAGGTCGCTACTGTATACGTACCATAAATATTGAATGCGAAAGACTTCATTTAAATTCCATAAAATATAACCTTTATCTTAAAACACAGTCATTGACTTACTTGTTTCGAAAACATCTTTAAAACGATACAACAAAAGACCCGAAATAAAATAAATAAGCGTTTAAGTTTAAAGCATCCTATTCTAGCCTAAGTCTAAGAAAATAAATACCACTATCCTATGCATGTGCCATGGTCTTGAGTTGCGATGCCGTCGTCAGCCATACAGGAATGTCTTGCCTTAACCTCAAGAAGTAGTAGCACATGGCTTGAGTATTTAAAGAAATACTCAGTAAGTGACCCCACTATTGGGTTTAAATGCAACAATCACATGCAAATGAGATGATGAGACCTATCTTTCAATCTGTCTTCCTACGGTGCTGTTCTAACCGGTAAATTTGGACGTGTACCATATACTCTACACACAGCCCATACGTGCGAGTATGGGCTCACCAGCCAGTTCGCACACTGCTGGTCCACTTTCCTTGTCGGGCGAGCATACTCTGGGAGCTTCTTAGGCCTGACACCCGTTAGAACTAGTAATCGTCACGACAGCGCTATGCAAAACATAACGATCGTTGTCCTGCCATTAGATGTACACGTTCGTACCCTCGTTTTGGAATAGGGGTATCCCCCAAATGCATGAGCACACATAATGCATGAGGTCCCCAATATTTCTACTTTTATCATTAATGAATATAACCCCGCTATCATCTTTCATGCTTAACATGTCATTTCTCATTTTCAGTCTACGTATCATACATAATCCTAACGGGGTTACATTTCATTTCATTTGTCGTGATATCATGTCATTCATAACATGCTGTATACATACAATTTAGAAAACATAACATAACGCTCCATGCTTTTAACATGTCATTTCATAACGTGCAATTCATACAACAATTACCTCATTGGTCACACAAAACAATCTAAACATGACACATCACATCACAATATATCGTATCATAAACATTGAGTATCGTAAACACTTCGTGGTCATATTGTTCCCTAACTTATCATAGCCTTAACGTTCTAATACCTATCACAGTCATATCGTTACGTGAACGTACCTTAGTCATATCATCACAGGAACGTATCCTAACGCTATCGTTCTATCAATCTATCACAAACCTATCCCTTTCTACCCATATCCTAACCATATTCTTTCAACAATCTCTTCTATCCATAGCACTCCGGTATGTAACCTAACCTTAACGTTTCATGAATAAATCTTACTACTATCATTACATTTTGTTTTGTGCATCCTTCTCGTATCATATCTCAAACATATCCTTGAACACATCGTACCACAATTATTATCACACAATTCACATATTATAATATAACATGAACATAATATAAGCATACCGATTCACGGATAATTCACACATATCAGTATATATGACTCGTGCAGAACCACAGGCACGTGTCAACATCAAATATAACCATGTCGATTGTAAGGCTACTTACCTGGCTAGCTTAAGTCATTGTCACGAATATATCTTTAATGAAAGTTCGATTCCGTCATTTGAAATCCGAGTCAACCTACGTGAGCCTATGACATCAGTTTCAAGTTTGAACTTTACAAAATTATTTCTCTAATTTACATTGATCCATTGTTAAAAGTGTTGAAATGTTATATATCTATAATTATATTTTTATTAAAAATCTACTTTTCCATGGTTACTGTTGTATACAAAAAAAAAAAAAAGTAGATACAACTATTTCAAGTTATTCTAGGCTCTACTACTCTCTTGATTTCTCTGGATTTAACCTATGTATTTACCTTTCTCTATCTATTTAGTTTGTAGTTTTTAATTCCTTATTTTTTTTTTCTATCCTTTACCTTTTAATTTGGTTCTCATGCATTCCAAATTTCTAGTGGATCTCTGTTTCCAAACCTTTCCTTATCTCAGTGTTTACTGTTCACAAATTTTCTTGGTCATTCTCTTTTTAATCTATTAATTTGGCTACTAATCTAATATTATTAATCTGATGTGATTTACTAGCATTTGTATAAATGATTGACATTTAGTTTCTAACTCAAAGCTAAACCATTGTAATAATTCAATGAGATCTAACTATAATTGGCCTTATTTCACCATTGTAATAATTCAATGAAGATCTAACTATAATTGGCCGTTATTTCTAAAAAAAAAATAGGATAAAAGAAAATGAAGATTTAATATATACTTGATTTAATATATACCTTATTGTTCAAATCTATCTTCACCTAAATCTCCGGTGAATCTCAACTAGGTAAAGATCATTCTCATTTTTTTTCCTCAAATAAATCTCACCATTATTGTTTTTCTATTTCTTTTTTGCAGTACCTATTACTTTGTGGTGTAAGGACTGAATGAAGAGAGATAATTGTGGGAAGGGATGAGAGGTTAGTGGAGAGAGGTGGGGAAAGGTTGTTTTAGTACTGAAATTGGATGGGTACTATGATCATTGGGCAATGCTCATGGAAAACTTTTTTAGTACTGGGTTTGGGGGAGAATGGGATTCCCGTAGCAATAGGACACATCGTTTTAATAGATACCCAGAAGAAGCAAATTGAAGATCATAAATTGAAAGATTTGAAAGCAAAGAATTATCTATTTCAAGCACTAGATCGTTCGATCTTGGAGACAACCCTCAACAAGGATACAGCAAAAAAAAAACATATGGGATTCTATGAAGTAGAAATATCAAGGTTCGACACGGGTAAAGCGTGCACATTTGCAATCTCTTCGGAAGGAGTTTGAAATGCTGCACATGAAGGTAGGAGAATCTGTGAATGAGTATTTTCCTCGGACCCTTGGCATAGCCAACAAGATGAAACTAAATGGTGAGAACAAACAAGATGTTGAAGTAGTCGGAAAGATTCTGAGATCTATGATCCCCAAGTTTGATTATATTGTGTGTTCCATTGAGGCGTCCAAGGATACAACCATCTTAACCATTAATGAGTTGCAAAGCAGCCTGCTTGAACATGAACAACACATGAGTTCTCATGTTGAAGAAGACCACGCTTTGAATATCACTCATGGTGAACAATCTAGAGGAAGGGGTCAAGGTTCTGGAAGTTTTAGAGGCAGAGGAAGGGGACGAGGCAGACAAACCTTCAACAGGCCACAGTGGAGTGCTATAATTGTCACAAGCTAAGACATTTTCAATG
>NW_019646651.1:28670-32704 GCF_002806865.2 Cucurbita pepo subsp. pepo
GTGACTATCTCGCGCTTCACAACCGCGCTCGAGCCCAGGTCGGCGTCGGCCCCATGCAATGGAGCAATACCGTGGCCGCGTACGCTCAAGCCTATGCGGAAAAAAGAAAGGGTGACTGCGCGATGATTCACTCAACCGGGCCGTACGGGGAAAACATAGCCGCTGGGTACTACCCTGAGTTCACCGGGGCGGATGCGGTGAAGCTGTGGGCGAACGAGAAGCCGTTGTATGATCATGCGTCGAATAAATGCGTGGGTGGTGAATGTGGGCACTACACCCAGATGGTGTGGCGAAGCTCGGTCCGGCTTGGATGTGCTAGAGTGCCCTGTAAGGCTAATTCTCAGTTTGTTGTTTGCAATTACGATCCTCCTGGCAACTATATTGGGGAAAAGCCTTATGATTCTTTGGTGGTTTGAAGAGATTTGGTTTTAAATTTTTTATGAATTGTAATAAAGTTTGTGAGAGAATCATGAATTTATGAATTGAAATAAAGCTATGGTATTGTCTATAATAGTATTATATTGTCTTGTTTGAGTTAACTCTTGTGACTTTGTTTTAATCTCCTTGAGTTAACTCTTGTGACTTTGTTTTGACCTCCTCGCTTATAAACCCCATGATCATAGAGTCTCCCCTCTAATTAAGTACATCACAGAGCCACCCCCGAAGCCCGTAGATTTCTAGAACAACCTTCCCTTAATGGAGGCTCGACTACTTTCTTTGGAGCCTTTGAACAAAATACACCCTTTGTTTGACACTTTTGACTACAATTTTGAGGCTAACAATTTCTTTGTTCGACATAGCTAAGTTAAGTTCATGGTCTGATAACCATGTTAAGAATCACGAATCTCTACAATGGTATATGATATTTGTCCACTTTGAACATGAGAAAATCTCATAGGTTTGCTTCGGGCTCCTAGAGATGTATTCTTTACTTATAAATCTACGATCATTTCCGAACAATCTTCAATACTGAGAACACCAGCCACTAATCAATTCCTGTTCCAAGTCACCCTGAAGAAATGCCCTCGGCAGAGATGTGAAAAACCAGTCCACGATTTTTTTGACCTCCAAATCGAGAGATGCACGGCGACGTTTAACTCCGCTGCACTATAAGACCCACACCAGAGACAAAGGCCCACTATCGCAACCTGAACTTTGAAAAAAACATACATATTCCTAAACTTTGAAAAGAGTAGGATAAGAAAATGTTTAACAATTTATTATTTTAAAAGTGTCTAATAAGTCTCCAAATTTTAAAAAATTAACTTTTTTAATATAAAAATTTAACCTATTCAACTACTATTTTAAAAATGATGAATTTATAGGTTAGAATGGAAAGTTTAATGGATCAAGTCAGACTAACCATAGTGCAACCAAGTGAGTCAATTGGGTTAGCCACTAGCCGACTCTAGCACACTCTACCACTAAGTGAGTCAATCCGCTAGAATAGAAAGTTGATTTTCTATTCTTCTTAAAATTCTCTCTTCTATAATCAATCATAAAATTTTTGGGTTAAATTAATTCATTTCATTTACTCAAAATTTTAAGTAAAATATTAACATTATTTATTTATTTTCAAATATTTAGTTAATAAAACAATAAATATATACCTGCATGAATACCTAAATGGTGAGTAAAAATGTATCTTAAATTTTAAGATTAACCTCTATGTGGATTAAGTTTCATTAAACATAAAAAAAATTCATGCTAAATCTGGAAAATTTTCATTCATTTGAACCTAATTCAAACAAAAATCTAGCCTAACTAAACATGGAAGCCCGAATGCATTGTTAAATTTGAGAGCATGGCATAATTAGTTCATAATTCATTGTTTTCCGATCTCATTCCATATTAAGTTTTCTATCTCTATATAAATCCTTCCCTTATTCTCAATTTTCATCTCATCTCTCATCGAAATTATGTGGACTCAAACCCCTCCGATCATGGCTACTTTCATTGCCACTTTCATGTTCCTCCTCGCCCTAACCAACTCTCAAAACGCCCCCCGTGACTACCTCGCGCTTCACAACTGCGCTCGAGTCCAGGTCGGCGTCGGCCCCATGCAATGGAGCAACACCGTGGCCACGTACGCTCAAGCCTATGCGGAAAAAAGAAAGGGTGACTATGCCATGATTCACTCAACCGGGCCATATGGAGAAAATATAGCCGCGGGCTACTACCCTGAGTTCACCGGGGCGGATGCGGTGAAGCTGTGGGCGAACGAGAAGCCGTTGTATGATCATGTGTCGAATAAATGCGTGGGTGGTGAATGTGGGCACTACACTCAGATGGTGTGGCGGAGCTCGGTGCGGCTTGGATGTGCTAGAGTGCCCTGTAAGGCTAATTCTCAGTTTGTTGTTTGCAATTATGATCCTCCTGGTAACTATATTGGGGAAAAGCCTTATGACTCTTCTTTGTAAACAGCTTTGGTTGGAGAATTTTATGAATTGTAATAATGTTTGTGAGAGAATCATGAATTACTCGAAATCTTCCCCCAAAACTGTAAAAACTAATGGTGAATTATCCCGTGAATTAGGAATCTCCACAATAATATGATATTATATACTTTTCTCCCCTAAATGGAGAATGAATGCAATCATGAATTTCGACAATTTTATGATATTGTCTACTTTTCTACCCAAAATTGCAAAAATAAATGGAGAAAATTATGAGTTTTAGAAATCATATCTTCACAATGAATGATATTGTCGGCTTTTCTCTCCAAAATTGCATAAATAAATGGAGAATTATCGAGATTTAGAAACCACTCATCTCCACAATGGTATGATCTTTGTTGGATGAATGTCCCACCTCGNGGGTTTATAATCAAAGAATACTATCTCCATTGGGGTGAGGCCTTTTGGGAAGCACAGAGTAAAGCGATGAGAGCTTATGCTCAAAGTGGACAATATCATACCACTGTGGAGAGACGTGTCCGTCTAACATGGTATCAGAGCCATGCCCTAAACTTAGCCATGTCAATAGAATCCTCAAATGTCGAACAAAGAACTCCAAANAGAAAAGTTGTCGAGCCTCGATTAAGGGGAGGCGTACTTTGTTCGAGGGGAGGCGTTGGATGAAAGTCCCACTCGGCGAATTTAGGGAATGATCATGGGTCCATTGGGGTGAACTCAAAGTGGACTTGGATGAAAGTCCCACTCGGCGAATCCAGGGAACGATCATGGGTCCATTGAGGTGAACTCAAAGTGGACAATATCTTGGTAATGGTATGATATTATGTGCTTTCTTACCAATACTGCAAAAGTAAATGGAGAATTACTGAGTTTTAGGAACCATCCATCTCTACACCGATATGATACTGTCTAGTTTGAGATTAAGTACTTTCTGCTTGTTGTCACGTGAGATTATTCCTTACTTATAAATTCATGATCATTTCTTAAAGACTCTCTCTTAACAATTTTACACACGAGAATAGCTCCCAAAATAGCTGCCAAATGTTGTTTGAAGTCAACGGGAATAAATGCCCACGGCGGAGATGCGAAAAATCAGTCACGATGTTTCGGCCTCCAAATCGGGAGACCCACGACGGCGATTAGCTCTGTTGCATATAATTCAATAGTAATTAAAATATACTATTAACCGAGAGGTAGAAGGTTTTATTTCATCCATGAATATATGTTTTAAGTTACCGTTACTTTAAAAAAAAAATTACAAAAATACAAAAATTCATAACTCAATAAGTAGTAAATATTTTAATCTAAAATTCTTTGTTATATAATAAACCCAATCTATATAGGTTATAAAAAATTTAGGTTAAATTAGTATTTCATTTATTCAAAATTTTAAGAAAATATTAACATTATTTATTTATTTTTGAACATTTAATTAACCAATTCAATTTTAATATATATTTTAAAATTTTGGAGAAGAATAAATAAATAAAATTATTAAACTAAATAAAACAATAAATATATAGCTACAAGTAAAAATGTATATTTTAAGATTAACCATAATCAGGTGGATTAAGTTTCGTTAATCCTAAAAAAAATTCATAAACTAGCTAAATCTAGAAA
>NW_019646652.1:0-18217 GCF_002806865.2 Cucurbita pepo subsp. pepo
AATAATTTATATTTTAATCACGCATAAAATTTAAATATCAAGTCATAATATATTACTAAAAACTACACAAACGCTAATTATTCTTAATTTTCATAATAATTTTAAAGATAGAATATAGTTAGATGGTCAAGCTGGTCGAGTTGATCCGACCAAAAACAAATGTCACCTCTCGACCAACTCGATTTTTTTTATTTTTTAAAAATTCAACCTAATTCAACCAAAAGAAATCTACTGATTTTCGTGTAGTTGGATGGTCAAGCTGGTCGAGTTGATCCGACCAAAAAAATGTCAGCTCTCTGACCAATTCGATTTTTTTTATTTTTTAAAAATTCAACGTAATTTAACTAAAAAAAATCTACTGATTTTTAAATAATTCTAAAATTAGAATATTAAAATAAAAGAATAAGATAAGAAAGAGAAACAGCCAATTGTTTTGGTCCAAAACAGACGACTCAGCCAATTCCACCTGTTTGCCATTTTTTTTTTAATTATTTGAGTTTTCTAAATTATTATTATTTTTAAACCGAATAAAAATTTTAATTTGTATTTTAATAATTTTACATAATTAAAGACTTTCATAAATTATAATATTAAATTTTATTATTGGTTAAAAGAGTTAAATTTTAATTTCAATAATTTTAAAAAATTAATAAATAGTCCGCTGTGAGATGACTATTAACTATATTACCTATTTACGACCGTTCTAGCATATATATATATATATATATATATATATTTTTTAATATAGAAAAATTTAATATGTATATATATATGTATATATATGTATTTTAATATGTATAAAAAAATTTATACGACCGTTCTCTATTTTAATATATATAAATTTTTTAAAAACAAACTTCCAAAAACTTTTATATATATATATATATATATATATGTATATGTATATTTAATATATATATGTATTTTAATATGTATAAAAAATTTTACGACCATTCTCTATTTTAATATATATAAATTTTTAAAAATATCCTTTCAAAAACTTAAATTTTATTTTTTAAGAGTCGAAAAATAAATAATTAAAAAATAAATATATGCATATATAATTTGTATATATATGTATATGTATGTGTATATGTATATGTAGTAGCAAATTTTTTTTACTATTTTATGTTATTATTTGTAGCTTTGCATATAAAATTTTATTTTTAAAGTTACTAACGTATTCAACATTTCTTTTAACGGATCTAGTACGGATAAAATCGCATTTTGTGTTCAATAAATTTCAGATTTTTTTATTTTGTACCCAATAAATTATAAATTTTAAAAAGCATCGACAAAAAATTAAAAGTTCGAAATCGTACTAGATACAAGCAAACGTTTAGAAACTTATTGAATAACGCGTTAGAGAGCTATGAATCCTACAAACATTGGCTAAGCACATATTAGAACTTGCAAGAGCATAGTTACAAGAAGTAAGCAGAGATTATGTCAGCGAGGTCTGATGGCTGGCTCAACGCCACTGATGAGATCGCTCCCCGAAATGCTTCCCGATGCAAACTGGTCTCGGGCAATGTACGATGCCGATGCTGATGTCGACGTCGGTGAGGATGGAAGTCCGGTGCTCGAGCTTGGAGACAAGTTGGAACACAAGGTGCCACTATCATCATGCATCATGTTCAGTATGTTCTCCAGCTCCCTCACTACAACACGCATAGACGGCCGGTCTTCTGGCTTGTCATGGCAACAACTGAGTGCCAAAGCAGCAAACCTCTCTAAACACTCGGCCGAGACCGAACCCAACCTGGTGTCGACAATTGAAAGCATTGTTCCTAGTTGATGTGCCAGTTTTACCTAGACGAGAAAAAAGTTCGATTATAAGTTTAGATCCTCAACTTTCAGAGTCAGAGTGTCTAATATGTTCGTGAACTTTTAAAAATGTTTAATAAGATGTAGAAGATGAACGGTGAAAGGAAATATACCTCACGAACGATGTTTTTGCCGTGAGAGATAGGATGCATTCCGGTTAAGAGCTCCAAGAGCACAACGCCGAGGCTATAGACATCGCTTTTGTCGGTCAATTTATGGGTTAAAAAGTACTCCGGATCAAGGTAACCCTGCATGATTCATAGAACACTCAGGAAAGCTAAGAAACAAATTATTACTATTCATCTCACATGGCCTACAAGTGAGAGGACTGTTTCGGTAACAGTCCAAGTCCACTGCTAACAGATATTATTCAAGCCTGTTAAGCCTCATAATTTTAAAACGCGTCTACTAGGGAGAGGTTTCCACACCCTAAGGAATGCTTCGTTCCCCTCCCCAACCGATGTGGGATATCACAATCCACCCCTTTTGGAGATCCAACGTCCTTGTTGGCACACCATCTCGAACCTGTCTCTAATACCAACTCTAACGACTCTAGATAAAGTACACAATTCAAGGCGGTCGTTCCTTTTCGAAAGGTAAGCTAGACTAGAAATCATCACCAGACAATCCCATAAATTTTGCATGCTTTATATAGACCATGTTCGTCGAGATAGACTTACCGGAGTACCCTTCACAACAGTAGATACATGTCCAGAAGCGTCCCCTTCATAGTCGAGATCGGGAGCAAGACGTGACAGTCCGAAATCAGCGACTTTGGCAGTGAGCTTGGCGTCGAGGAGTATGTTTCTAGATTTTATGTCTCGGTGATATATAGGAGGATTTGCTTCAGTATGGAGATAGAGTATACCTTTAGCTGAACCCAATGCAATTTGTAATCTCCTACGAAAGTTCAGGTTTACTGCAGTTTTGGCTGCCATAGAACAGTACAAGTTAATGATAGAACTAAAATATCAGATGCAAAGCTGAAAACTACAAACAAGAACCAAACAATCTTGTCCTTTTTGGGGTTTCTCTTTCGGGCTTCCCCTCAAGGTTTTAAAATACGTCTGCTAGGGAGAGATTTCCACACCCTTATAAGTAACGCATCGTTCCCCTCTCCAACCGATGTGGGATCTCACAATCCACCCTCCTGGAGGCCTAGCGTCCTTTCAACACCCTTATAAGGGATGCATCGTTCCCCTCTACAACCGAGATGGGATTTCACAGTCCACCCTCTTTGGGGGCCTAGCATCCTCATCGTTCCTCTCTCCAATCAATGTGGGATCTCACAATCCACCCCCTTGGAGGCCCAGTGTCCTCGCTGGCACCCCGCTCGATGACTGGCTCTGATACTATCATTTGTAACAGTCCAAGCCCACCGCTAGCAGATATTGTCTTCTTTGGGCTTTCTCTTTTAGGTTTACCCTCAAGGTTTTAAAACACGTCTACTAGAGAGAGGTTTCCACACCCTTATAAGGAATGCATCGTTCCCCTCCCCAACTGATGTGGGATCTCAAATCCACCCCTTGGGGGGCCAGCATCCTCACTGGCACACCGCTCGGTGACTGGCTTTGTTTCCCCTCCAACCGATGTGGTATCTCAAAATCCAACCCTTTGGAGGCCCAGTGTCCTTGCTGGCACACGTCGAGCGGCTCTGATACCATTTATAACAGTTCAGCAGATATTGTCCTCTTTGAGCTTTCTCTTTCAGGCTTCCCTTCAAAGTTTTAAAACGCGTCTGCTAGGGAGAGGTTTCTACACCCTTATAAGGAATGCATCGTTCCCCTCTCCAACCGATATGAGATCTCACAATCCACCCCCCTTAGGAATAAGCGTTCTTATCGTTCTCCTCTCCAACCGAGGTGGAATCTGACATCAAGTCTAGTCATTAGAGAAAGACTTCAACCCAAATCATCTAGAAGCCAAACAGATAAACCTATACACAAAGGCCTTCATATGAAATGAAGGTTATAATGAACTCAATGTCTATGTTTATCAGTCACTTCAGCAACTACCATTCTTAAGATAACTAGAAACTAGTACCTACAACTTATATATGTCTATATATATGGATCCATGGGGCACATAGGTGACCACCATAATTTTCAGCCCCAAGAGAATTTGTAATGAAGCATATAATGGAAGCCATGAACATGTAGAATAGATCAAGGTTCAGAACAAATAAGATATTAGCTGAGGCCAATACCAGAAAATTCACAACCAGAAATCCAGTCGCGCAAAGTCCCGTTCGACATAAACTCGTAAACCAGCATCTGCAGAACGACAGAACGAAATAAATCAATGAAAAGCATAGCAACTGGCTTACTACTTTGTCTTCAATTCATAGAACTCTTCAAAAAAACCTTGTCTGACTTTAGAAGTTGATATCAACATATGTAGTCAGTGACATGATTTAATGACATTCATAAGCTCAATGGCTAGCCCCAAGAGATCATCATAGGACCTAAATGAAATAAAACAAAGAAACCAAGCAACCAAGAAACATACTTGTTCCCCTTCTTCATCACAATATCCGATTAGCGAAACTAGATTTCGGTGATGAACTCGTGATAAGAGGTGTATCTCCGTCAAGAATTCTTTTTGGCCTTGCAACGATCCTTCTTCTGCACGTTTGATAGCGACAACTGAATTATCAGACAATATGCCTTTATAGACCTTGCCATATCCTCCATGGCCTACTTGAGATGAACAGTTGAAATATCCAGTAGCTGATTGCATTTCTTTGAATGAAAATGCTTTTACACCATCAATCTTCATACCGATCACCGAAGCTGTAACGAAAGCAAATTTTCGAGCACTTTATGTCATAATCATCAGAGATTAATTCGATCGTCAGTTCTATCGTACTTACAGAAGTTTCTCCTTGACAAATTGTTACGGCTACTCGAACGCCTAGTGAACAGAAGTATGACCACTGCTACAATCAAAACAACACAGGTGACAGATCCAACTATAATGGCAGCCAAGATGCCTGTACCAATCCCCACCTTCTCTGTATGGAAAGTAACTGCACTGATAAACTTGAAAGGTTAAAACAGAACAAGGCCAGTTGAGCACCATTAAAAGGAACATTGCAAAACAAAATGCATACCGATCTGAGAATGGCCGGGGAACGTGAAGTTGAGAAGCTCGTACGGGCCAAAGAGGTCATTACGAGTAAAATTCCATGACATAAATTTTTCTGTAATTCGAAGCGTCTCATTGTCATTCAACAAGTGAGAACCACTATCAAATAATGGGAAAATCTTAAGATACATCCTCATACGAGATCCTTCCCAATCGTATGAATCGATCGACAATTGATACTTATCCAAAGTGAGTTCCTTTGTCACATATTCTTGAAATGAATATTTGTATGGAGGAAAGTAGGAAAAACTTGGACTCTTTAGCCTATATCCTATCCCAAGGGGTGCTGCACAAAAGCATGGATCTGGGGCGTCTGGCACGTATTCGAAAAAAACATCTGTTGGACAACCTCTGACTGGACATGATTCGTTGAAGGTGCTCGAGCTTCTAAACAACCCATCATCTACAGTTTTTGATGCACAGAACAACTTAGAGTTCTGTCCTCTTAAATTTAGGCAGAATGGATTGCCTTCAAGCCTGCAGAATCAAACATGGTTGAATGAGGATTATAGAAAGCAGCTTTCTGAAAATAAGAAGCCAAAGAACTCTTTCAAGATTTAACATAGACAAAATGATTAACTCAGACATTTGAATTCCAGGCATGCATATAATACATGCAGAAACTTACATTTTGGACAAAAAGACATTAGGAAAAAGAAAAATACAGGGTATTTACAATATATTGTGTTTATATGTGAGATCCCACATCGGTTGGGGAAGAGAACGAAACATTCTTTATAAGGGTGTGGAAACCTCTCCCTAGCAAACACGTTTTAAAAACCTTGAGGGGAAGCCCGAAAGGGAAAGTCCAGAGAGGACAGTATCTGCTAGCGATAGCCTTGAGCTGTTACAAATGGTATCAGAGTCAAACACTGGGTGATGTGCCAGTGAGGAGGATGAGTCCCNCAAACACTGGGTGATGTGCCAGTGAGGAGGATGAGTCCCGAAGGGAGGTGGACACGAGGCGGTGTGCCAGCAAGGACGCTGGGCCTCGGAGGGGGGTGGATTGGGGGGTCCCATATCGATTGGAGAAGGGAACGAGTGCTAGCAAAGGTGTTGGGCCTTAAAGAAGGTGGATTGTGAGATCCCACATCGGTTGGGAAAGAGAACGAAACATTCTTTATAAGGGTGTGGAAAACCCGAAAAACCTTGAGGGGAAGCCCGAAAGGGAAAGCCCAAAGAAGACAATATCTACTAGCGGTGCACTTGGGCTTGGGCTATTACAGTATAAGACATCAGGTAAACTTCTAAAGAAAAAGATAACTCATTCTCGTCTCGACAGGGCCTATTAATAGTACTTTCCTATGATAGCACCTACAGTTTGATGTGGCCAAGACATATAATGCATGCCTAGAAAAGATAGGCTTTCATGGACATCAAAGCCAATAAAAGAACCTGCGCATTGAGTAAAATGCATACCTTAGAGTGACATTAACTGGAGGGTTCGTGCTTCCGGAAATGCCAGAAAATGAATTGTCCCGAAGATCACTGAATTAAAAAGAAAAGGAAGTGATCATTCATTAAATAGAAACGTCATCAGATCTCACTCTCTCAAGAACAGGAAAAAAAAAAAGGAATGGCACTCCAACAACGTCTCAAATTCCTATCCTATATTTTTGCTCAAGGATTTACAGTAAAAGTCGAGCACTCGAATTGAAGACCACTTTCTCCCATAGAGATGAAGGCACAGAACCATTTAGAGTGTTGTTCTCAAGTGACCTGCAAGGAACAGTCATTGACAAGATCAGATGCTTTGACAAACATAGCCATTTTGTCATGAAAACATTTGTAAAACCATGCATTGATATCAGATACAATCTTACAGTTTCTGGAGGGCAGGAAGACCGGAGAAACTGCTGGGGATAGATCCATTCAGCTGGTTGTGTGACAAAATTCTACAACATAAATGGATTTGTTAAGCACGAGAAAACTCATCAGAACCGATGCAAGTACTGTTAGGAACCACGACTCTCCACAATGGTATGGTATTGTCCACTTTGAGCGTAAGCTCTCATGGCTTTGCTTTTGGTTCCCAAAAGACCTCGTACCAATGGAGATAGCGTTCCTTACTTATAAACCCATGACCAACCCCTTAATTAGCTAACATGGTACTCCTCTCCCGACAATCCTCAACAAGTACTAATTGATAATTCAACATCAATAAATGGCATACATCGTTGTCATTTGAGAAGAGAGGTTATATGGTGGTATGGGTCCAGTAAAATGGTTCCAGCTAAGATCCCTGTAGAACAAGCAAAGTAGAAAATATCATAGCAATGATCATTAGCCAAAAGAAGAAGCAAAAGTAAACACCTATAGAGATCCTGTAACTTACAAGTAACTGAGGTTTGCATTCTTGCTAAAATTAAGAATCTGTCCCTCCAAGCCGCAATTCCTAAGACTTCTGCAAGAACCATGGTGATGGGACAAAAGCATTAGCCTCCTTCGAGAAGATTTATGAAGCCTATTGGTAGTTCATGATTTGTCGAAAATTTACTCATGAAGGATTCGAATCTTAATCGATAATCTTCATGTCTAATAACCATTAGAGTGGATAAGGTGAGAATAAACAAAGAACATGATTCCTGTTGAAGTGTATGTTGAGGATTGTAGGGAGAGGAGTCCCACATCGGCTAATTAAGGGGTTGATCATAGATTTATAAGGAATACATCTCCGTTGGTATGAGGCCTTTTGGAAAACCAATAGCAAAACCATGAGAGTGGGACAATATCATACCATTCGAGAGAGTTGTGATTCCTAGCATGGTATCAGAGTCATGTCAATAGAATCATCAAAATTTGAACAAAGAAGTTGTGAGTCTCGAAGGTGTAGTCAAAACTAACTCAAGTATCGAACAAAGGGTGTACTTTGTTCGAGGGCTCCAGAGAAGGAGTCTAGCCTCGATTAAGGGGGGGTTGTTCGAGAGCTCCATAGGCCCCAGAGGAGGCTCTATGGTGTACTTTGTTCGAGGAGAGGATTGTTGGGAGAGGAGTCCCACATCGGCTAATTAAGGGGTTGAATCTCCATTGGTATGAGGCCTTTTGGGAAAATCTAAAGCAAAACCATCAGAGTTTATGCTTAAAGTGGACAATATCATACCATGGAGAGAGCCGTGATTCCTAACGGTGTATGCATGTAAAAATTAAAACACGTCCATTTAGATAGCAAAATTTTTAAAGGGTTGCATGGAAGGTGAAAACCGAAAGGAACACTTACAATTTCACTAATGTAGAAAAATTTTCATAAGATGCTGGAATTTCTCCTTCCAAGTTGTTGTTATCAAGTTGCCTGCCAAGGACAGCATAGAAGTGAAAATATAACAAAAAAAGGAACATAATGGAAACTATAAACGACCAACAACATATGACAATGTGATCAAGTAAAATAATAATAGATAATAATAAGGATCGTCAACACGGGCGTTCTAGTGCTAGAACCTTGTTCAAGAGATGTCTTTGCTGGGATTGACCCAGATATGGACCAAAGCTCATGGAGGAGTATCCGTATTTGGATAAGTAGGTGAACTAGAGCGGATTAGATATATCTTTAGTTCCTATTTAACTAGTTAACATCTAATATAGATATATCTTTAGTTCCTATATAACTAGTTAAAAGGGTATATCTGCGAAGCTATATATGGTAGATAGTTATATTTGGTAAAGTTATATATAGTAAGCTAAACCATATATATACCCTTAGACGTGTTTTGAAAATGTACTTTTTGTGTTCTCTGTATTCTCTGTATTCTCTCTTACTATATATACCTGAAGTCATCAATCAAAACCTTTAGCCAATATTCCTCTTTCCATTTTTTCTTTTTTGTTGTTTGTGTTCATCTAGAACGAGGGTGTGCGTTGTTGTGCGTTAACGTACATTGAATATCCTCCAATGCTCAAACGAGCTTGCTCTTTTAAACAGGAAAGCTACTCCTTAACTTATGATGCTGAAGTTTCATGGGAAGAGATTAGGAGCGTTGTGCGCGTAATTGCCTCTATGTAGATCTTAGTGTATAGGATCTTTGGGATTTTGTGATATTTTTTACTTGTAAACAATTGGAGTCACTTTTTCGAAATGTTGACACCACTTAGTGTTCTCTAAGCCTGTGTGCTCGAGTGTTCTTATTGTTGGGATATGATATTTAGTTAAAGTTATATATAGTAAACTGAAACCATATATATATCCCTAAGTCAGTGCTTTCAAAATGTACTTTCTTCATTCTCTATATTCTCTCTCGGTGTACATACCTGAAGTTATAGCCAATATTCCTCCTTGCATTTTCTCTCTCTTGTTCTTTGTGTTCATCTTGATCGAGTGTGTGCGTTGTTGTGCGATCCTAACACTTATAACATAATTTTGAATGTGCTAAAAGAAACTTGCCCATAGAATGAAAGTGAACTTACAGAATGCTTATAACTGGCAAGCTCGAAAGTTCCGGTGGCAGAGAACCCGACAATTTATTGTTATCCAAAAGCCTGTTGAGAACAAAAAAACATCATAGGAAGTATGTCCACCATCACTTCCATATACACACATTTTTGGAGAAGAAATGTTTTATTGATCACTTCCATACATATCAAATAACTTAAATAATACTCACAAGTGAATAAGCTTGGGTAATGTGGAAAGCTCAGATGGAATTTGACCACTGAGTGTGTTGTTATTGAAGTGGCTGCAAAGTAAACAAAGAAATGAGGGGAGAAAAGCTATTGTTTGGGTCAACTTACTATGAAAAAGAGATGAAGATCCACTCACATGTGCTTCAGATTGATCAAGTTAGCATATGATTTTGGGATAGGCCCTGAAAGTTGATTCTCATCTACTTGGAATCGGATGAGTTTTGTAAGATTACCAAGCTCATCTGGAAGAGAACCAGATAGTTTATTTCCATTTAAGAGTCTGCACCAAAAACGTTCAAACTGTTAGATTTGGAAGAAACTAAGATCAAAAGTAGTTGTTTTATCTCTCTCACACACACACAATGAACAAAGTAATTCTACCAAGCTTTCCTCTTTTACTAAAATTCCATATAAATTCAAGCTCAACCCCACCACTAGTAAATATTGTCCGCTTTGGCCTGTTACGTATCGTCGTTAGCCTCACGGTTTTAAAACGTGTCTGCTAAGGAGAGGTTTCCACACCTTTATAAGGAATGTTTCGTTCCCCTCTCCAACTAATGTGAGATCTCACAATCCACCCTCCTTGGGGGCCAGCGTCCTCGCTGGCACACCACCCAGTGACTGGCTTAGATACCATTTGTAACAACCCAACCCCACTGCTTGCAGATATTGTCTACTTTGACCTGTTACGTATCGTTGTCAGCCTCATGTTTTAAAATGCATCTCTTAAGGAGAGGTCTCCACACCTCTCCAACTGATGTGGAATCTCACAATCCACCCCCCTT
The DNA here is from genome assembly GCF_002806865.2 of Cucurbita pepo subsp. pepo. Lineage (NCBI taxonomy): Eukaryota > Viridiplantae > Streptophyta > Magnoliopsida > Cucurbitales > Cucurbitaceae > Cucurbita > Cucurbita pepo. Next base: position 10,377 of record NW_019646652.1, read on the forward strand.
GGGGGCCGGCGTCCTCGCTGGCATACCACCCAATGACTAGCTCTAATACCCACCGCTAGCAGATATTGTCCGCTTTGGCCTTACGTATCGTCATCAGCCTCACAATTTAAAAACGCGTTTGCTAGGGAGAGGTTTCCACACCGTTATAAGGAATGTTTCGTTCACCCCTCCAACTTATGTGGAATCTCATAATCCACCCCCCTTAGAGGCCAACGTCCTCGCTGGCCACCACCCAGTGACTAGCTCTAATACCATTTGTAACAATCCAACCTCACCGCTAACAGATATTGTCCACTTTGGTCGTTACATATCGTCGTCAGCCTCACAGTTTTAAAATGTGTCTGCTAGGGAGAGATTTCCACACCCTTTTAAGAAATGTTTCGTTCCCCTCTCCAACCAACGCGAGATCTCACAATCCACCCCCTTGAGGGCCCAGCGTCCTCACTAGCACACAGCCCAATAACTGGCTCTGATACCATTTGTAACAGTCCAACCCCACCGCTAACAAATATTTTCCGCTTTAACCCATTACGTATCAACATCCCCCTCATAGTTTTAATACGCGTTTGCTAGGGAGAGGTTTCTACATCCTTATAAGGCATGTTTCGTTCCCCTCTCCAACCAACGTGAGATCTCTCTCTCATACGAAGAGTAACATAAACAAAGCCCAAATGTTGGTAATAAGAAAGAAAGAGGATAATCACAAAAAAGCTGAGAGATCGTTTAGGTTCTCTTGCTGCAATGATCTTTAACAATAAGTAGAAGTAATTTAATATAGTAACTTATGAAATTTCTACAGATGAAAGAAATAAACTAAGAAGAAATTCAGTGAGATTTAACTTACAATAGTCTCAGGAACCTAAGACTGCCAATCTCCTTCGGAATTGAACCAGTTAAGTCATTCCACATGAAATCTCTTCCAGGATAAACCAAGAGAAGAAAATCATTACCAGAAAGAAAGTTTAGGAAAGTATGAATAGAACAATGGAATTTTCTTCAAGATACCAATTTCATTGTCAATTACTCACAACTTCTCAAGTTGAGACAATTGGCTGATCTCAGGGGCTAAGTTTCCAGATAGGTTCTGATTCAATAGATGGCTGCAACAAAAGGGGAAAATCAAATGTAATACATTGCAATACCTACATACCATGTATGTTACCAAATCACTGTTTAAGCCACGATCACTCTTTTGTTTTCGATGTAACAGCTCAAGCCCACCGCTAGTAGATATTGTCTTCTTTGGCCTGTAACATATCGCCGTCGGCCTCACAGTTTTAAAACACGTTTACTAGGGAGAGGTTTCCATACCCTTATAAGGAATGTTTCGTTCCCCTCTCCAACCGATGTGGGATCTCATAATCCACCCACCTTGAGGGCCTAACATCCTTGCTAGCACACCGCTCGGTATCTGGCTTTGATACAATTTGTAATAGCCCAAGCTCACCACTAGCATATTATCCGCTTTAGCCCGTTGCGTGTCGCTGTCAATCTTACGGTTTTAAAACGTGTCTACTAGGGAGAGCTTTCCACACCCTTATAAAAAAATATTTTGTTCCCCTCTCCAATCGATGTGAGATCTCACAATCCAACCCCCTTGAGGGCCCAATGTCCTTGCTAGCACACCGCTCAGTGTTTGGCTTTGATACCATTTGTAACAACCCAAGTCCACCGCTAGTAGACATTGTTCGCTTTGACCCATTACATATCACCGTCGGTCTCACGGTTATAAAATGCGTCTGCTAGGGAGAGGTTTCCACACCCTTATAAGGAATGTTTCGTTCCCCTCTCCAACTGATGTGGGATCTCACAGTCCACCCTTCTTGGGGGTCCAACGTCCTCACTAGCACAACGCTCAGTATCTGGCTCTGATACCATTTGTAACAACCCAAGCTCACCGCTAGCAGATATTATCCGCTTTAGCCCGTTACGTGTCGCCGTCAGGCTTACGATTTTAAAACGCGTCTACTAGGGAGAGCTTTCCACACCCTTATAAAAAATATTTCATTCCCCTCTCCAACCGATGTGGGATCTCACAAACCAACCCTCTTGGGGCGCCCAATGTCCTTGCTAGCACACCGTTCAATGTAACAACCCAAGCTCACCACTAGTAGACATTGTTCGCTTTGACCCATTACGTATCACCATCGGCCTCGCGGTTTTAAAATGCGTCTGCTAGGGAGAGGTTTCCACACCCTTATAAGGAATGCTTCGTTCCCCTCTCTAACCGATGTGGAATACTTGTGAGTCTCTCGTAGATCCGACATGGGGAAAATAAAGAAGTAATAGTAAAGGAAGGGGAGAGTGCTGAACAAAACATACAGTTCTTTGACACGTAAGTTCCCAACAGTTCCATTGATAGAGTTGCATACCACTCCAGTCCAACCAACAATGCAAGGATCTCCCTTAGTCCAGTTTTTAAGGTGATCCATAGGATCAATTAGACTCCTCTTTATTGCTAGCAATGCAGCAACTGCAGATACATAAAAGATTATCAAAGAACTCATCTCACTACAGGGAGCAAATATGGAGGGTATTCAACTTATTTCCAATATCATATGCTTGTGAATTGTACATGATATCATTGTTTTGTAGACATATAAAGCACAACGAACTTTTTTATTTATTTAATTTGTAAGTGTTCGCTACGACTCTCCACAGTGATATGATATTGTCCACTTTGAGCATAAACTCTCGTGGCTTAGCTTTTGGGGTCTCCAAAAGGTCTCATACCAATGGAGATGATCATCCCCTTAATTAGCCGACATGGGATTCCCTCCCAACAATCCTCCCCTCGAACAAAGTACACCATAGAGCCTCCCCTGAGGCCTATGGAGCCCATGAATAGCCTCTCCTTAATTGAGGCTCGACTCCTTTCTCTGGAGCTCTCAAACAAAGTACACCTTTTGTTCAACACTTGAGTCGCTTTTTGACTACATCTTCGAGGCTCACAACTTCTTTGTTCGACATTTGAGGATTCTATTAACATGGCTAAGTTAAGTACATGACTCTGATACCATGTTAGGAATTACGACTCTCCACAATGGTATGATATCGTCCACTTTGACCATAAACTCTCGTGGTTTTGCTTGTGTAACACAAAATCTTAGTCATCATAGCTTCAACCCATTCTCTAAGCAATATGCGCTAAATAAACCATTCAAAGTTCAAACTCTATATGATTAATACGAAAGAGAAACAAAATGCAGGCATATTTCCAATAACAATAGTCATTAGCAACTTGGTTCAATAGTAGCCAAACTTTCAAAAGCTCCCAAGTTGATACCCGGACTTCCTTCTTCATATATACCATGCTACAGAGAACATTAACCTTGAATTCAAACAAGTAAGAAAAAGAAAAAAAACCATTGCAAAACTGACTGTAACTGTCCAAGCCACCGCTAGTAGATATTGTCCTCTTTGGACTTTCCCTTTCGAGCTTCCCATGGGATCTCACAATCCACCCCTTTGAGACTCAGCACCCTCACTGACACTCGTTCCTCTCTCAAACTGAAGGGGGTGGATTGTGAGATCCCACGTCAGTTGGAGCGGAGAATGAAACATTCTTTACAAGAGTGTGGAAACCTCTGAAAGAGAAAGCCTAAAGTGGACAATACCTACCGACGGTAGGCTTGGAGCTTGGACCGTTACACTGACACTAGCTTTAAACCAACCAAGAAAGTGCAAGCAAATTCATGAGACAAAGAACATACAAGACAAGACAAACTTACCATCAGAAGGCTCTGTGGTTTCAGCAGCAGCAAGGAGCAAGGAGCAGCAAAACCATAGCAGAAAAACACACACACAATCCTTCCCCATCAGCTCACAAACAGCATCACAAGCAAACAAACGAACACCTACCCATTTCCAAACCATAAGCCACAATCACAAACACCCAATCACATTCAAGAAATTCCACACAAAACCCATCAAACAAATCAACCAAACTCACAGAATTGAAAGAGTTAGACGGCAAACAATCAATACCTGTGGGAGAATGAAGCAGAGCAAGGTGGAAGAAATGGGTTCGTGAGAAACCCAAATAAGAAACAAGAAGAAGAAGAATGAATGAATTGGATGTGGTGAAGAAGAAGGAGAGTGAGATTGAAATGGGTATAAATGGTGAAGGGGGAAAGAAGGCATCGCGGGGTCAGAGTGGAGGAGGTTTAGTTGGCGCTTCCAATTTACTAATATTTTTGGCTTTTCCTTCACACCCATTGACAGCAACAACATTACAGACTCTCCCCCTCTCTCTCTTGCGGAGCTTTGTTGACTTTTCAAAACCTCAACGATGATGTAAACTCCACGCGCTATTCCGAGAGTGGGCTTATTATATGAAACAATCAAAATATCATTTTTGTTTACATGTGCTATCAAAATCAATTTTTATAATTATTAATTCCATGGAATTCCACTTTAAACTTGGAAAAAAAAAATGTTTGATATTTTATTTAATTTATTTGATTTTAAAAACAATTATTAAAAGACTCATTAATATTTAATGAAAATAAATAAAACTACACACAAATTTAGTCAAATAGCTCCACCAAATTTTATAAATTAAAAAAAAATTCATTCATTTTAAAAATCATTAAAGATAAAAATTACTCAAAATTTTACAAAAGACGAGATTATATTATTTGTTTAACTTTTGTTAAATGAAATTATATTAGAAAATGGAATTTATCTATTCACAAATTATTTGTTAATATATTTTTTAAAAAATATATATATTAAAGATATATTTTTTTAAATCTCATACCGTGAATTCCTATAGAGAATTTTTGTATGATCCCGAAAAAATAAATGGAGAATTTTGAAGGGACGAAAATTGAAATTAGAGGTAGAGACGAAAATAGAAAAGACTTCCATGTTCCTATTCCTGCCCCGTTGACATCTCTAAATGCAAATATTCATTGTCAATAAGTAATATATAAAAATGTTACAAGTACCGATATCGTATACAATAATTAATAAATTTTATCAAATGCAATCCAGAGTAATCCAGTTGATATATAATATATATATATATTTATTTATTTATTTATTTATTTATTGGTCAACTATTTATTTGATTAATGACTTTAAGAGTTATAATAGAGTTGTTTGATTATGTTTGTGTTTTTTAAAATTAAAAAAAAAAAAGTCATATTTATTTAATATTTTTTTCACCTTGTAATCTTTTATTAAATATTTTTACAGCATGGTAATTTTTTTTTAATTTTTTATCTGTAAAATGTTTCTAATATTTTGCATTTATTTAAAAAAAGAAAAAAAAAGCATAACATATATATATATAACTCATATTAGTAGTTTATTTTTATTTTTTATTTATAAATTATCTTTTAAAATTTTTAAACTTTAATTACCCATTTTTTTATGTTTTAAAATAATAAATATATATAGATGTTTTACGAATTAATATTTTATTTTTATTATAAACAAAAAAAATTTAAATAAAAGACGTGAACAATTCGAACCAATCAAATCCAAAAAATTTATGGTTGGATTCATTATTTAATAGATTTTTTTTTTTTTTTTTAAGAAATTTATAGTTCGAACCGTTGTATGGAGTCTATAAAATATTATCACAAATTTCACGTTGGCCCAATTACCATGTGAAAGCTAACTCTATCGTGACTACCCGGCGTGTATCAATTATTCCCAGTCGCTTAGGACAACTTTACCCTTATCGGGAAAAAAAATTGAGTGTTATAAATATTTAGTAAGTGATCTCACTAATTAAGCAGCTAAATTGTTATTTATATACAAATAAATAAAATTTGGAATAATAAGCAAATTTTTTTTAATTTTATAGTTTTATTAATTTTTTTATAAATAAGTCAAATTATTTTTATTAAATTAATAAATTAAAATAAAAAATATTTTATTTATTATTATCCAAATCTAATCTTAACTACCACCAAACATATTAAATAATTTGCTAATTAAAATTTAATCAAAGTGTCGTATTTCATTTTTCAACTCTCTTAGTTAATACAAAGATAATGCATTAAATATTCATTACATATTTATTGGAAGAACTGTGTTAGGGCTCCTCCAATCATTTGAATTCCCTTCCATTTACGACGCTTATAACATGTCATCTTTTTTTTTTTCGGTTTTATAGCCGTGGTCGTAGGTTCGAATCCTACTTCGAGAGATTTGATCATCCCAAATTAGAAGTCAGAATGGACGGGTTCACTTTGACCGTTAAGAGTAGGTAACTCGTTCTCTGTATCTTTGTTTATATTACATTCTTTCGCTATTCTACTAATATTTGTACTTGCTCCGCTACTCTACCGAAGCCTGGCTAAGGAAGAAGGAAGAATTACGAGACGTAAAACAAAACAAAAATATGTTGATTCGAGTTGGGTATACTAAATAATTTATAACGAAATATGTAAAGTTCGTGTGTCAAACTGAGCATAACTCAATTGGTTAAGACATAACTCACATGTTTGCTAATGAACGATTTGGATCAAGTCATTTATAACAATTACAAAGTGAGCCACATCAACAGTGTCATTAGGATAAAACACCCAACATTATCTATATACTATAGACTCTTTAGATTATTACTCGAACATGAAAGTGAGTCATATCAATAGTGTTACTAGGATAAAACACCGAACATTATCTATATACTATAAGTTTTTTAAGCTACTACTCCGAACATTATACTTTTGTATATCAACCACATACTGTTCAAGATTACATTAATAATTTTGGACTTTTCATACCATAGATGATATTAAATTGTGAATAAAATAATTAGAACTCTATTAAAAATTAAATAATTAATTACGAGGCTTCCATACATAAATCTGAGCAAATAAGTTAACCGAGTAGGAGGTTAATATTAAGAGAAAAAATGGACAAATAAACATAAAAGTTAACCCGAAAATAGAGGGTTGGGTTGGGTTGGGTTGTGAAAACTTTCGGGTTGGGATGGGTTACCAATCCAACCAACCCGAACTTTTCGGTTAGGTCAAAAAAATACCTAACCTAATCCAATCCGGACCAAAAATTTAAATATAAAGAAAAAAATAAACTAGTTGTTTTCGATCAATACAGTTCCTCCCTAACTTATTTAATATTTAGTTTAGATCAATTTCAATTCGACCATTCATCCACTTGATTATAATCAAGTAGTCAATTCATCCGAGCTCATTCGTACATGTACAAACTAATTTAACGCGATGAAGATTTGATAGAACAGAAGGGTTCGTGAGGAACGTTTCAAAGCTATTAAAAAAAGTTGTCGTGAGCTCGAGAGAAAAATTTAAACATTATTAACTTTATATTAAATGAGAGATTAAGAAGTTTTCAATATAATTACTTTACCCTAATGATCAATATTATTTTTTTAGAAGAAAATGACAAAAAAGGGATCCATTGACTATTGTTATATTATATATTCAACCAAAACCCAAGAAAGAAAACTAAGGGTAGTTTGGTCATTATCTTCAAACAATTTTCCAATTTCAAATATAAAAGTACTTAAAAGTACATAAGATTTGATACATATAGACTAATTTGTAATTATAAAATAAAATAATTATTAAGACCTCCTCGATCCGTGTTAAAAACCCGTTGATTAAGTTTCACGCTGTTTTCAAAGTAACAAGTGGAGCCGATCGTATATTATATTTTCTCAGCTTAATTTTTTAAATTTAGTGGTGATTTATCAACTTGTGTAAGTCGGAAATAATTTGATTTATGACTTGGACAAGACGTTTTGCCTAGTGTCAGTATTTTGCACTCGAAGAAAACGACGATTTGTAAAAATTAATACATAGAATAAAAGACCGTTTCGTAAACCCTAAATTTGCCTAATT